>NW_025048648.1:0-53699 GCF_018831695.1 Puntigrus tetrazona
CTGGACATGATTTTTATTCAGTAAAGGCCTGGGCGCAGACTCATCATTACTATAACACTATTGCATGAGCATGATCTTGGCGGGTTAAGTGTGACGTCTTGTAAGTTTCTTTTCCCACTCGACCATAGTAACCCTGGAAGAAATATTGAAGCATTCAAAACCTAAATCCAGACATCAGGCTCACAGATAACTCCATAACAGTAACACATTACTGGACGCCCAGTTTTATTCCAGTAAGAGCCCCTGGGCCCCTGGACTCACATCCCATTGCTATAACACTGTAGGCATGATCTTGGCCGGTTAGTGTGACTTCTGTGAGTTTTCCTAGACCATGGTAACCCTGGAAGAAATATTGAAGCATTCAAACCTAAATCCAGAAATCCAGGCTCACAGACTAACCCCAAGCAGTTACACATTTACTGGGCACCATTTTTATTCAGTAAGGCCTGGCCCACAGACTCACCCCCATTACTATAACACTATTATGGGCATGATCTTGTAGTTGTTTGTGACTATAAGCCTTCTTTCCTCGACCATGCTAACCCTGGAAGAAATATTGAAACATTCAAAACCTAAATCAAGACATCAGGCTCCACAGACTAACACCATAACAGTTACACATTACAGGGCATGATTTATTCAGTAAAAAGGCCTGGGCCCACACAGACTCACCCCATTACTATAACACTATTATGGGCACTGATCTTGGCAGGTTAAGTATGATTCGTGGGCTGCTCGACCATGCTAGCTGGAGAATTTTTAGCGTTCAAAACCTCGTCGAGACATCCAGGCTCACAGACTAACCCATAACAATGATAACACATTCACGGGGCATGATTTTGTTCAGTGAGGGCCCTGTATTGCAGTTTTCAGCTAAGGCCTGGGCCCACAAACTTACCCCCATTACTATGACACTTTAATGGGCATGATCTTCGTAGGTTAAGTGTGACTTCTCATAGAATTTTCCACTCGATACTTGAAGGCCCTGGAAGAAATTTTTAGGCGTTCAGAACCTAAGTCCAGACATCATGGGCGCTTCATCCAGGCGATATTTGCGGTTTAAGTTGCACGACTTCTCGGACGCTAATCCACTTCGACCATGGTAACCCTGAACAAATATTTGAGCGTTCAAAACTCTCGTCAGAGACATCCAGGCTCACAGACTAAAACCATAACAATAACACATTCTGGAACTTGATTTTATTCAGTAAGAGGCCCTGTATTACAGTTTTTCTTTAAGGCCTGGGACCACAAACTCACCCCCATTACTATGACACTTTAATGGGTATGATCTTGGCCGGGTGGTGTGACCGTAGGTTTTCACTCGACCGCCCAGTGACCTGGAAGAAATTTTTAAGCGTTCAGACCTAAGTCCCGGACATCTAGAAGGCAGCCATCCGGCGATGTTGCGGTTTTAAGTCGACTTCTCGGGCGCTAATCCACTCGACCATAGTAACCCTGGAACAAATTTTTAAGCGTTCAAAACCACAGATCCAGACATCCAGAGCTCACAGACTAACCCCATAACAGTAACCGCATTACTGGTCATGATTTTTATTCAGTAAAGGCCTGGGCCCACAGACTCACTCCATTACTTTAGCACCTATTAGGGGCATGATCTTGGCCCGGAGTTAAGTGTGTTGACTTCTCGTGAGGCTTTCACTTAACGACCAGTGGTAACCCTGGAAGAAGTTTTTTTAAGCGTTCAAAGAACCTAACCCCAGACATCCAGAAGCGATATTGGCCAGTTTAAAAGTCACGACTTCTCGGGCGGCTAATCCACTCGACCATGGTAACCCTGGAAGAAATTTTTGAAGCGTTCAAAACCTACGTGTCGAGACATCCAGGCTCACAGACTAACCCCATAACAATAACACATTACGGGCATGATTTTTGTTCAGTGAGGCCCCCTGCCTTGCAGTTTTTTCTTTAAGGCCTGGGCCTAGAAACTCACCCCATTACTATGACACTTTAATGGGCATGATCTTCGCCGGGGTTAAGTGTTGCTGACTTCTACGTGAGGTTTTCCACTCGACCATGGTGACCCGTGGAAGAAATTTTTAGCGTTCAAAACCTAAGTCCAGACATCTAGGCGCTTCATCCGAAGCGATATTTGCGGTTTAAGTGCGACTTCTCGGGCAGCTAATCCCGCTTTCGACCGCGTAACCTGGGTCTCTAACAAATATTTGAAACGTTCAAAACCTCACGTCGAACATCCAGGCTCACAGACTAACCCCATAACAGTAACATATTACGGGGGCATGATTTTTATTCAGTAAGGCCTGGAGCCCCTGTGTTACAGTTTTCTTTAACAGGCTTGGCTTGCCTGGGTTACAAACTACTCGTAGGCCCCATTACTATGACACTTTAAGAGGGCATGATCTTCGCCCAGCATCGGCGTTAAGTGGCCAGTGTCTGACTTCTGCGTGGGATTTTCCACTCGACCATGGTGACCCTGGAAAGAAATTTTTGAGCGTTCAAAACCTAGATCCGAGACATCCAGGCTCACAGACTAACCCCATAACAGTAACACGTTACTGGGCATGATTTTATTCAGTAAAGGCCTGGGCCCACAGACTCCCCACTCCATTACTTTAACACTATTAATGGGCATGATCTTGGCCGGGTTAAGTGTGACTTCTAAGTAGGCTTTCCACTCGACCATGGTAACCCTGGAAGAAGTTTTTTAAGCATTCAAAACCTAACCCCAGACATCCGAGGCGATATTGGCCAGTTTAAATTATGCGACTTCTCGGGCAGCTAATCCACCTACGACCATGGTAACCCTGGAACAAATATTTGAATGTTCAAAACCTACGTCCAGAGACATCCAGGCTCACAGACTAACCCCATAACAGTAACACATTACTGGGCATGATTTTATTCAGTAAGGGCCACTGTATTACAGTTTTCTTTAAGGCTTGGAACCCTGAAACTCACCCCCATTACTATAACGCTTTTATGGGCATGATCTTGGCGAGGTTAAGTGTGACTTCTCGTAGAGTTTTTCCACTCGACCATGGTGACCCTGGAAGAAACTTTTAACGTTCCAAAGCCTAGATCCAGACATCCAGGCTCACAGACTAAACCCATAACAGGTACACATATTACAGGGCATGATTTTTATTCAGTAAAGGCCTGGGCCAACAGACTCACCCCATTACTATATACCACTATTAACGGCATGATCTTGGCGGGTTATTTGTGACTTCGTAGAGGTTTTCCCACTCGACCATGAAGTAACCCTGGAAGAAATATTGAAGCATTCAAAACCTAAATCCAGAAATCCAGGCTCACGAGACTAACCCCAAAACAGTTACACATTACTGGGCACCATTTTATTCAGTAAAGACCTGGCCCCACAGACTCACCCCATTACTATAACACTAATATGGGCATGATCTTGGCAGGGTTATTTGTGTGACTTCTCGTATGCTTTCCCACTCGACCATGCTAACCCTGGAAAGAAATATGGAAGCATTTCAAAAGCCCTAAATCCAGACATCAGGCGCTCACAGACTAACCCCATAACAGTTACACATTACAGGGCATGATTTTTATTCAGTAAAGGCCTGGGCCCACAGACTCACCCCATTACTATAACACTGTTATGGGCATGATCTTGGCCGGGTTAAGTGTGACTTCTCGTAGGTTTTCCACTTTCGACCATGCTAACCCTGGAAGAAATTTTGGAAGCGTTCAAAACCTACGTCGAGACATCCAGGCTCACAGACTAACCCCCATAAACAGTAACACATTCACGGGGCATGATTTTATTCAGTAAGGCCCTGTATTACAGTTTTCTTTAAGGCCTGGGCCACAAACTCACCCCATTACTATTGACACTTTAATGGGCATGATCTTGCGGAGTTAAGTGTGACTTCTCGGATTTTTCCACTCGACCATGGTGACCCTGGAAGAAATTTTTAAGCGTTCAAAACCTAAGTCCAGACATCTAAGTAGCTTCATCCAGCGATATTTGCGGTTTAAGTCGCGACTTCTCGGGCAATAATCACTCGACCATGGTAACCCTGGAACAAATTTTAGCGTTCAAAACCTAGATCCAGGCGTCCAGGCTCACAGACTAACACCATAACAGTAACACATTACTGGACATGATTTTATTCAGTAAAGCCCTGGGCCCCACAAACTCACCCCATTATTACAACACTATTATGGGCATGATCTTGGCAGGTTAAGTGTGACTTCTTGTAGGCTTTCTTATTCAACCATGGTAACCCTGAAAGAAACTTTTAAGCATTAAAAACCTGCGTCCAGACATCCAAGCACACAGACTAACGCCTTAACAGTAACACATTAATGGGCATGATTTTATTCAGTAAAGGCCTGGGCCCCACAGACTCAACCCATTATTATAACACTATAATGGGCATGATCTTGGCGGGTTAAGTGTGAGATTCTCGTATGCATTCTCACTCGACCATGGTAACCCTGGAACTAATATTTGGATGTTCAAACCTACGTCCAGACATCCAGGCTCACAGACTAACCCCATAACAGTAACACATTACGGGGCATGATTTTTTATTCAGTAAACCTGGGCCCTGTATTACAGTTTTCTTTAAGGCCTGGGCCACAAACTCACCCCATTACTATGACACTTTAATGGGCATGATCTTGGCCGGGATTAAGTGTGACTTCTACGTAGGTTTTCCACTCGACCATGGTGACCCTGGAAGAAATTTTTAAGCGTTCAAAACCTAAGTCCAGACATCTAGGCGCTTCATCCAGGCGATATTTGCGGTTTAAGTCACGACTTCTCGGGCAGCTAATCCACTCGACCATAGTAAACCTGGAACAAATTTTTAAGCGTTCAAAACCTAGATCAGGCGTCCAGGCTCTGAGACTAACACCATAACAGTAACACATTACTGGACATGATTTTATTCAGTAAAGCCCTGGGCCCACAAACTCACCCCATTATTACAACACTATTATGGGCATGATCTTGGCGGGTTAAGTGTGACTTCTTGTAGGCTTTCTTACTCCAACCATGGTAACCCTGAAAGAAACTTTTAAGCATTAAAAACCTGCGTCCAGACATCAAAACACACAGACTAACCCACTTAACAGTAACACATTAATGGGCATGATTTTTATTCAGTAAAGGCCTGGGCCACAGACTCAACCCATTATTATAACACTATAATGGGCATGATCTTCAGCCGGGTTAAGTGTGAATTCTCGTATGCATTCTCACTGCGACCATGGTAACCCTGGAACTAATATTTGAATGTTTCAAAACCTCGTCCAGACATCAGGCTCACAGACTAACCCCATAACAGTAACACATTTACAGGGGCATGATTTTATTCAGTAAGGGCCCTTATGTGCAGTTTTCTTTAAGGCCTGGGCCTGAAGCTCACCCATTACTTTGAAACTTGCTTTAATGGGCATGATCTTGGCCGGGTTAAGTGGCTGACTTCTAAATAAGATTTCCACTCGACCATGGTGACCCTGGAAGGCATTTTTAAGCGTTCAAAACCTAAGTCCAGACATCTAGTATTACAACTTCATCGGGGCGATATTTGCGGTTTAAGTCGCGACTTCTCGGGCGCTAATCCACTCGACCATGGTAACCCTGGAACAAATTTTTAAAGCGTTCAAAACCTAGATCCAGAGCGTCCAGGCTCACAGACTAACACCATAACAGTAACACATTACTGGACATGATTTTATTCAGTAAAGCCCTGGGCCTACAAACTCACCCCATTATTACAACACTATTATGGGCATGATCTTGCCGGGTTAAGTGTGACTTCTTGTAGGCTTTCTTACTCAACCATGGTAACCCTAGAAAGAAACTTTTAAGCATTAAAAACCTGCGTCCAGACATCCAAGCACACAGACTAACCCCCTTAACAGTAACACATTAATGGGCATGATTTTATTCAGTAAAGGCCTGGGCCCACAGACTCAACCCATTATTATAACACTATAATGGGCATGATCTTCGCCGGGTTAAGTGTGAATTCTACGTATGCATTCTCACTTTCGACCATGGTAACCCTGGAACTAATATTTTGAGCGTTCAAAACCCTACGTCCAGACATCAGGCTCACAGACTAACCCCATAACAATAACACATTACTGGGCATTGTTTTATTCACTAAAGGCCCTGTATTACAGTTTTCTTTAGGCCTGGGCCCGCAAACTCACTCCATTACTATGACACTTTCATTGGCATGATCTTGGCGGAGTTAAGTGTGACTTCTCGTAGGTTTTCCCCACTCGACCATAAGTAACCCTGGAAGAAATATTGGAAGCTTTCAAAACCTAAATCCAGACATCCAGGCTCACAGACTAACCCAATAACAGTTACAGATTACAGGGCATGATTTTTATTCAGTAAAGGCCTGGACCCACAGACTCACCCCATTACTATAACACTACTATGGGCATGATCTTGGCTTGGGTTAAATGTGACTTCTCGTGTGATTTCCCACTCAACCATGGTAATCCTGGAAGAAATATTGAAGCATTCAAAACCTAAATCCAGGTTCACAGACTAACCCCATAACATTTACACATTACTGGGCATGATTTTACTCAGTAAAGGCCCTGTATTACAGTTTTCTTTAAGGCCTGGGCCTGAAGCTCACCCCATTACTATGACACTTTAATGGGCATGATCTTGGCTTGGGTTAAGTGTGACTTCTAAGTGAAGCTTTCCCATTCGACCATGGTAACCCTGGAAGAAGTTTTCAAGCGTTCAAAACCTCATGCCAAACATCCAGGCAATATTAGCCCAGTTTAAGTGCGACTTCTCGGAGCTAATCCACTGGGACCATGGTAACCCTGGAAGAAGTTTTTAAGCGTTCAAAACCTCGCCTTCCCAGACATCCAGGCGATATTGGCCAGTTTAAGTGCGACTTCTCGGGCGCTAATCCACTCGACCATGGTAACCCTGGAACAAATATTTGAGCGTTCAAAACCTACGTCGAGACATCCAGGCTCACAGACTAACCCCATAACAGTAACACATTATGGGGCATGATTTTTATTCAGTAAGGGCCCTGTATTACAGTTTTCTTTAAGGCCTGGGCCACAAACTCACCCCATTACTATGACACTTTAATGGGCATGATCTTGGCGGGTTAAGTGTGACTTCTCGTAGGCTTTCCCATTCGACCATGGTAACCCTGGAAGAAGTTTTCCAAAGCGTTCAAAACCTACGCCCAGACATCCAGGCAATATTGGCCAGTTTAAGTGCAACTTCTCAGGCGCTAATCCACTCGACCATGGTAACCCTGGAAGAAGTTTTTAAAGCGTTCAAAACCTACGCCCAGACATCCAGGCGATATTGGCCAGTTTAAGTGCGACTTCTCGGGCGCAGCTAATCCACTGCGACCATGGTAACCCTGGAACAAATATTTGAGCGTTCAAAACCTACGTCGAGACATCCAGGCTCACAGACTAACCCCATAACAGTAACACATTATGGGGCATGATTTTCTATTCAGTAAGGGCCCTGTATTACAGTTTTCTTTAAGGCCTGGGCCTAAACTCACCCATTACTATGACACTTTAATGGGCATGATCTTGGCGGGTTAAGTGCTTGACTTCTCGTAGAGTTTTCCCACTCGACCATGGTGACCCTGGAAGAAATTTTTAAAGCGTTCCAAACCTAAGTCCAGACATCTGGCGCTTCACCCAGGCGATATTTGCCGGGTTTAAGTGTGTGACTTCTCATGCGCTAATCCACTCGACCATGGTAACCCTGGAACAAATTTTTAAGGGTTCAAAACCTGAATCCAGACATCCAGGCTCACGAGACTAACCCCATAACAGTAACACATTACTGGGCCCACAGACTCACCCCATTACTATAACAAGCGTGATCTTACTGGGCATGATTTTAAATCAGTAAAGGCCTGGAGCCAACAGACTCACCCCAATACTATAAAACTTTTATGGGCATGATCTTGGCAGGTTAAATGTGACTTCTCATGAAGCTTTCCCACTCGACCATGGTAACCCTGGAAGAGAAGTTTTTAGCGTTGAAAACCTCGCCCAGACATCCAGCGATATTGGCGGGTTAAATGTGACTTCTACACCGTGGGTTTTCCCACTTGACCATGGTAACCCTGGAACAAATATTTGAGCATTTCAAAACCTACGTCCAGACACCCAGGATCACGAGACTAATCCCATAACAGTAACATATTACTGGGCATGATTTTATTCAGTAAAGGCCTGGAGCCCACAGACTTATCCCAATACTATAACACTATTATGGGCATGATCTCGGCCGGGTTAAGTGTGACTTCTCATAGGCTTTCCCACTCGACCACTGGTAACCCTTGAAGAAATTTTTTACATTTTCAAAAACTAAGTCCAGATATCCAGGCTCAAGACTAACCCCATAACAGCAAGACATTACTGGGAATGATTTTATTCAGTAAGGCCTGGGACCAGAAACTCACCCCATTACTATAACACGTTTTATGGGCATGATCTTGGCAGGGTTAAGCGTGACTTCTGACGTAGGCTTTCTTACGTTCGACAGTGTAACCCTGGAAGAAACTTTAAAGCATTCAAAAACTTTTCCAGACATCCAAGCACACAGACTAACCCCTTTACACAGTAACACATTCCTGGGCATGATTTTATTCAGTAAAGGCCTGTATTACAGCCAACAGACTCACCCCATTACTATAAAACTTTTATGGGAATGATCTTGCTTGAGTTAAGTGTGACTTCTCGTGAGGCTTTCCCACTCGACCATGGTAACCCTGGAACAAATTTTTGAGAGCGTTCAAAACCTAGATCCAGACATCAGGCTCACAGACTAACCCAATAACAGTAACACATTACTGGGCATGATTTTATTCAGTAAAGACCTGGGCCCACAAACTCACCCCATTATTACAACACTATTAGGGGCATGATCTTGGCCGGGTTTAGTGTGACTTCTCGTAGTAGCTTTCTTACTAAACCATGGTAACCCTGGAAGAAACTTTTAAGCATTCAAAACCTATCACGTCCAGACATATAGGGTCACAGACTACCCCCATAACAGTAACACATTACTGGGCATGATTTTATTCACTAAAGGCCATTTATTACAGTTTTCTTTAAGGCATGGGCCACACAGACTCACCCCATTACTATGATACTTTCATGGGCATGATCCTGGCCGGGTTAAGTGTGACTTCTCGTGTGCTTTCCCCACTCGACCATGGTAACCCTGGAAGAAATATTAAGCATTCAAAACCTAAATCTAGACATCAGGTTCACAGACTAACCCCATAACAGTAACACATTACTGGGCATGAGTTTATTCAGTAAAAGCCTGGGCCCACAGACTCATCCCATTACTATAACACTATTATGGGCATGATCTTGGCCGGGTTAAGTGTGACTTCTCGTAGGTTTTCCCACTCGACCATGGTAACCCTGGAAGAAATATTGGAAGCATTCAAAACCTAAATCCAGAAATCCAGGCTCACAGACTAACCCCAAAACAGTTGCACATTACTGGGCACCATTTTATTCAGTAAAGGCCTGGCCCCACAGACTCACCCCATTACTATAACACTATTATGGGCATGATCTTGGCCGGGTTAAGTGTGATTCTCGTAGGCTTTCCCACTCGACCATGCTAACCCTGGAAGAAATTTTTAAGCGTTCAAAACCTACGTCGAGACATCCAGGCTCACAGACTAACCCCATAACAGTAACACATTACGGGGCATGATTTTTATTCAGTAAGGGCCCTGTATTTACAGTTTTCTTTAAGGCCTGGGCCCACAAACTCACCCCATTACTATGACACTTTAATGGGCATGATCTTGGCGGGTTAAGTGTGACTTCTCATAGGTTTTCCACTCGACCATGGTGACCCTGGAAGAAAATTTTTAAGCGTTCAAAACCTAAGTCCAGACATCTAGGCGCTTCATCCCAGGCGATATTTGCGGTTTAAGTCGACTTCTCGGGCGCTAATCCACTCGACCATGGTAACCCTGGAACAAATATTTGAGCGTTCAAAACCTCGTCCGAGACATCCAGGCTCACAGACTAACCCCATAACAGTAACACATTACGGGGCATGATTTTATTTCAGTAAGGGCCCTGTATTACAGTTTTCTTTAAGGCTTGGGCCACAAACTCACCCCATTACTATGACACTTTAATGGGCATGATCTTGGCGAGGTTAAGTGTGACTTCTCGTAGAGTTTTCCCACTCGACCATGGTGACCCTGGAAGAAATTTTTAAAGCGTTCAAAACCTAGATCCAGACATCCAGGCTCACAGACTAACCCCATAACAGTAACACGTTACTGGGCATGATTTTTATTCAGTAAAGGCCTGGGCCACAGACTCACTCCATTACTTTAACACTATTATGGGCATGATCTTGGCGGGTTAAGTGTGACTTCTCGTGAGGCTTTCACTCGACCATAAGTAACCCTGGAAGAAGTTTTAAGCGTTCAAAACCTAACCCCCACAGACATCCAGGCGATATTGGCCAGTTTAAGTCACGACTTCTCGGGCGCTAATCCACTCGACCATGGCTAACCCTGGAAGAAATTTTTAAGCGTTCAAAACCTCGTCCGAGACATCCAGGCTCACAGACTAACCCCCATAACAGTAACACATTACGGGGCATGATTTTGTGATTCAGTAAGAGGCCCTGTATTGCAGTTTTCTTTAAGGCCTGGGCCCACAAACTCACCCCATTACTATGACACTTTGTGGGCATGATCTTGGCCGGGTTAAGTGCTGACTTCTCCGTGAGTTTTCCACTCGACCATGGTGACCCTGGAAGAAATTTTTAGCGTTCAAAACCTAAGTCCAGACATCTAGGCGCTTCATCCAGAAAGCGATATTTGCGGTTTAAGTGCGACTTCTCGGATAGCTAATCCACACTCGACCATGGTAACCCTGGAACAAATATTTGAGCGTTCCAAAACCTCGTCGAGACATCCCAGGCTCACAGACTAACCCCATAACAGTAACATATTCACGGGGCATGATTTTATTCAGTAAGGGCCCTGTATTACAGTTTTCTTTAAGGCTTGGGCCACAAACTCACCCCATTACTATGACACTTTAATGGGCATGATCTTGGCGGGTTAAGTGCCTGACTTCTCGTGAGTTTTTCCCACTCGACCATGGTGACCCTGGAAGAAATTTTTAAGCGTTCAAAACCTAGATCCAGACATCCAGGCTCACAGACTAACCCCATAACAGTAACACGTTACTGGGCATGATTTTATTCAGTAAAGGCCTGGGCCCACAGACTCACTCCATTACTTTAACACTATTGGGGCATGATCTTGGCTGGGTTAAGTGCTGACTTCTGCGTAGTGCTTTCCCACTCGACCATGGTAACCCTGGAAGAAGTTTTTAAGCATTCAAAACCTAACCCCAGACATCCAGGCGATATTGGCCAGTTTAAGTGCGACTTCTCGGGCGCTAATCCACTCGACCATGGTAACCCTGGAACAAATATTTGAATGTTCTTCAAAACCTACGTTCGAGACATCCAGGCTCACAGACTAACCCCATAACAGTAACACATTACGGGGCATGATTTTTATTCAGTAAGGGCCCTGTATTACAGTTTTCTTTAAGGCTTGGGCCCACAAACTCACCCCATTACTATGACACTTTAATGGGCATGATCTTGCCGGGTTAAGTGTGACTTCTCGTAGGTTTTCCACTCGCCATGGTGACCCTGGAAGAAATTTTTAGCGTTCAAAACCTAGATCCAGACATCCAGGCTCACAGACTAAACCCATAACAGGTACATATTACAGGGCATGATTTTTATTCAGTAAAGGCCTGGGCCCACAGACTCACCCCATTACTATACCACTATTAGCGGCATGATCTTGGCGGGTTATTTGTGACTTCTCGTAGGTTTTCCCACTCGACCATGGTAACCCTGGAAGAAATATTGAAGCATTCAAAACCTAAATCCAGAAATCCAGGCTCACAGACTAACCCCAAAACAGTTACACATTACTGGGCACCATTTTATTCCAGTAAAGACCTGGCCCCACAGACTCACCCCATTACTATAACACTGTATGGGCATGATCTTGGCTTGGGTTATTTGTGACTTCTCATTATGCTTTCCCACTCGACCATGCTAACCCTGGAAGAAATATTGAAGCATTCAAAACCTAAATCCAGACATCCAGGCTCACAGACTAACCCCATAACAGTTACACATTACAGGGCATGATTTTATTCAGTAAAGGCCTGGGCCCACAGACTCACCCCATTACTATAACACTATTATGGGCATGATCTTGGCCGGGTTAAGTGTGACTTCTAAATGGTTTTCCACTTCGACCATGCTAACCCTGGAAGAAATTTTTAAGCGTTCAAAACCTCGTCGAGACATCCAGGCTCACAGACTAACCCCATAACAGTAACACATTCACGGGGCATGATTTTATTCAGTAAAGGCCCTGTATTACAGTTTTCTTTAAGGCCTGGGCCCACAAACTCACCCCATTACTATGACACTTTAATGGGCATGATCTTCTGGCCGGGTTAAGTGTGACTTCTCGTAGAGTTTTCCACTCGACCATGGTGACCCTGGAAGAAATTTTTAGCGTTCAAAACCTAAGTCCAGACATCTAGGCGCTTCATCCAGGCGATATTTGCGGTTTAAGTGCGACTTCTCGGGCAGCTAATCCCACATCGACCATAGTAACCCTGGAACAAATTTTTAAGCGTTCAAAACCTAGATCCAGACGTCCAGGCTCACAGACTAACACCATAACAGTAACACATTACTGGACATGATTTTATTCAGTAAAGCCCTGGGCCTAAAACTCACCCCATTATTACAACACTATTATGGGCATGATCTTGGCAGGTTAAGTGTGACTTCTTGTGAGGCTTTCTTATTCAACCATGGTAACCCTGAAAAGAAACTTTTAAGCGTTAAAAACCTGCGTCCAGACATCCAAGCACACAGACTAACCCCCATAACAGTAACACATTAATGGGCATGATTTTATTCAGTAAGGCCTGGGCCCACAGACTCAACCCATTATTATAACACTATAATGGGCATGATCTTGGCCGGGTTAAGTGTAATTCTCGTATGCATTCTCACTCGACCATGGTAACCCTGGAACTAATATTTGAATGTTCAAAACCTCGTCCAGACATCCAGGCTCACAGACTAACCCCATAACAGTAACACATTCACGGGGCATGATTTTATTCAGTAAGGGCCCTGTATTACAGTTTTCTTTAAGGCCTGGGCCCACAAACTCACCCCATTACTATGACACTTTAATGGGCATGATCTTGGCCGGGTTAAGTGTGACTTCTCGTGGGTTTTCCACTCGACCATGGTGACCCTGGAAGAAATTTTTAAGCGTTCAAAACCTAAGTCCAGACATCTAGGCGCTTCATCCAGCGATATTTGCGGTTTAAGTGCGACTTCTCGGGCGGCTAATCCACTCGACCATGGTAAACCTGGAACAAATTTTTAAGCGTTCAAAACCTAGATCCAGACGTCCAGGCTCACAGACTAACACCATAACAGTAACACATTACTGGACATGATTTTATTCAGTAAAGCCCTGGGCCCACAAACTCACCCCATTATTACAACACTATTATGGGCATGATCTTGGCAGGGTTAAGTGTGACTTCTTGTGGCTTTCTTACTCAACCATGGTAACCCTGAAAGAAACTTTTAAGCATTAAAAACCTGCGTCCAGACATCCAAGCACACAGACTAACCCCTTAACAGTAACACATTAATGGGCATGATTTTATTCAGTAAAGGCCTGGGCCCCACAGACTCAACCCATTATTATAACACTATAATGGGCATGATCTTGGCGGGTTAAGTGTAGAATTCGTATGCATTCTCACTCGACCATGGTAACCCTGGAACTAATATTTGAATGTTCAAAACCTACGTCCAGACATCCAGGCTCACAGACTAACCCCATAACAGTAACACATTCACGGGGCATGATTTTATTCAGTAAGGGCCCTGTATTACAGTTTTCTTTAAGGCCTGGGCCCACAAACTCACCCCATTACTATGACACTTTAATGGGCATGATCTTGGCCGGGTTAAGTGTGACTTCTCGTAGGTTTTTCACTCGACCATGGTGACCCTGGAAGAAATTTTTAGCGTTCAAAACCCTAAGTCCAGACATCTAGGCGCTTCATCCAGGCGATATTGCGGTTTAAGTGCGACTTCTCGGGCGCTAATCCACTCGACCATGGTAACCCTGGAACAAATTTTTAAGCGTTCAAAACCTAGATCCAGGCGTCCAGGCTCACAGAATAACACCATAACAGTAACACATTGCTGGACATGATTTTATTCAGTAAAGCCCTGGGCCCACAAACTCACCCCATTATTACAACACTATTATGGGCATGATCTTGGCCGGGTTAAGTGTGACTTCTTGTAGGCTTTCTTACTCAACCATGGTAACCCTGAAAGAAACTTTTAAGCATTAAAACCTGCGTCCAGACATCCAAGCACACAGACTAACCCCCTTAACAGTAACACATTAATGGGCATGATTTTATTCAGTAAAGGCCTGGGCCACAGACTCAACCCATTATTATAACACTATAATGGGCATGATCTTGGCGGGTTAAGTGTGAATTCGTTATGCATTCTCCACTCGACCATGGTAACCCTGGAACTAATATTTGAGCGTTCAAAACCTACGTCCAGACATCCAGGCTCACAGACTAACCCCATAACAATAACACATTACTGGGCATTGTTTTATTCACTAAAGGCCCTGTATTACAGTTTTCTTTAGGCCTGGGCCATAAACTCACTCCATTACTATGACACTTTCATTGGCATGATCTTGGCGGGTTAAGTGTGACTTCTCGTAGAGTTTTCCCACTCGACCATGGTAACCCTGGAAGAAATATTGAAGCTTTCAAAACCTAAATCCAGACATCAGGCTCACAGACTAACCCAATAACAGTTACAGATTACAGGGCATGATTTTATTCAGTAAAGGCCTGGACCCACAGACTCACCCCATTACTATAACACTACTATGGGCATGATCTTGGCCGGGTTAAATGTGACTTCTCGTATGATTTCCCACTCAACCATGGTAATCCTGGAAGAAATATTGAAGCATTCAAAACCTAAATCCAGGTTCACAGACTAACCCCATAACATTTACACATTACTGGGCATGATTTTTGCTCAGTAAGGCCCTGTATTACAGTTTTCTTTAAGGCCTGGGCCACAAACTCACCCCATTACTATGACACTTTAATGGGCATGATCTTGGCCGGGTTAAGTGTGACTTCTCGTAGGCTTTCCCATTCGACCATGGTAACCCTGGAAGAAGTTTTCAAGCGTTCAAAACCTACGCCCAAACATCCAGGCAATATTGGCCAGTTTAAGTGCGACTTCTCGGGCATTAATCCACTCGACCATGGTAACCCTGGAAGAAGTTTTTAGCGTTCAAAACCTACGCCCAGACATCCAGGCGATATTGGCCAGTTTAAGTGCGACTTCTCGGGCGCTAATCCACTCGACCATGGTAACCCTGGAACAAATATTTGAACGTTCAAAACCTACGTCGAGACATCCAGGCTCACAGACTAACCCCATAACAGTAACACATTATGGGGCATGATTTTCTATTCAGTGGGGCCCTGTATTACAGTTTTCTTTAAGGCCTGGGCCACAAACTCACCCCATTACTATGACACTTTAATGGGCATGATCTTGGCGGGTTAAGTGTGACTTCTCGTAGAAGCTTTCCCATTCGACCATGGTAACCCTGGAAGAAGTTTTCAAGCGTTCAAAACCTACGCCCAGACATCCAGGCAATATTGGCCAGTTTAAGTGCAACTTCTGGGGCGCTAATCCACTCGACCATGGTAACCCTGGAAGAAGTTTTTAAGCGTTCAAAACCTACGCCCAGACATCCAGGCGATATTGGCCAGGTTAAGTGCGACTTCTCGGCGCTAATCCACTTTCGACCATGGTAACCCTGGAACAAATATTTGAGCGTTCAAAACCTCGTCGAGACATCCAGGCTCACAGACTAACCCCATAACAGTAACACATTATGGGGCATGATTTTTATTCAGTAAGGGCCCTGTATTACAGTTTTCTTTAAGGCCTGGGCCTACAAACTCACCATTACTATGACACTTTAAATGGGCATGATCTTCGGCGGGTTAAGTGTGACTTCTGCGTAGGCTTTTCCACTCGACCATGGTGACCCTGGAAGAAATTTTTAAAGCGTTCAAAACCTAAGTCCAGACATCTAGGCGCTTCACCCAGGCGATATTTGCGGTTTAAGTGTGACTTCTCGGGCGCT
This sequence comes from Puntigrus tetrazona, assembly GCF_018831695.1. NCBI lineage: Eukaryota > Metazoa > Chordata > Actinopteri > Cypriniformes > Cyprinidae > Puntigrus > Puntigrus tetrazona. The sequence goes on from NW_025048648.1 coordinate 16,329, forward strand.
AATCCGCTGCGACCATGGTAACCCTGGAACAAATTTTTTGAGGTTCAAAACCTAGATCCAGACATCCAGGCTCACAGACTAACCCCATAACAGTAACACATTACTGGGCCCCACAGACTCACCCCATTACTATAACAAGCGTGATCTTACTGGGCATGATTTTAATCAGTAAAAAGGCCTGGGCCAACAGACTCACCCCAATACTATAAAACTTTTATGGGGTGATCTTGGCGGGTTAAGTGTGACTTCTCATAGGCTTTCCCACTCGACCATGGTAACCCTGGAAGAAGTTTTTAGCGTTGAAAACCTACGCCCAGACATCCAGGCGATATTGGCGGGTTAAATGTGACTTCTCGTAGGTTTTCCCACTTGACCATGGAGTAACCCTGGAACAAATATTTGAGCATTCAAAACCTACGTCCAGACACCCAGGATCACAGACTAATCCCATAACAGTAACATATTACTGGGCATGATTTTATTCAGTAAAGGCCTGGGCCCACAGACTTATCCCAATACTATAACACTATTATGGGCATGATCTCGGCCGGGTTAAGTGTGACTTCTCATAGGCTTTCCCACTCGACCATGGTAACCCTTGAAGAAATTTTTTACATTTCAAAAACTAAGTCCAGATATCCAGGCTCAAGACTAACCCCATAACAGCAAGACATTACTGGGAATGATTTTATTCAGTAAAGGCCTGGGACCAGAAACTCACCCATTACTATAACACGTTTATGGGCATGATCTTGGCAGGGGTTAGCGTGACTTCTCGTAGGCTTTCTTGCTCGACAGTGGTAACCCTGGAAGAAACTTTAAAGCATTCAAAGCCCTACGTCCAGACATCCAAGCACACAGACTAACCCTTTACAGTAACACATTCCTGGGCATGATTTTATTCAGTAAAGGCCTGGGCCAACAGACTCACCCCATTACTATAAAACTTTTATGGGAATGATCTTGGCCGGAGTTAAGTGTGACTTCTCGTAGGCTTTCCCTCTCGACCATGGTAACCCTGGAAGAAATTTTTAGGCGTTCAAAACCTAGATCCAGACATCCAGGCTCACAGACTAACCCAATAACAGTAACACATTACTGGGCATGATTTTATTCAGTAAAGACCTGGGCCCACAAACTCACCCCATTATTACAACACTATTAGGGGCATGATCTTAGCCGGGTTTAGTGTGACTTCTCGTAGGCTTTCTTACTCGACCATGGTAACCCTGGAAGAAACTTTTTAAGCATTCAAAACCTACGTCCAGACATATAGGGTCACAGACTACCCCCATAACAGTAACACATTACTGGGCATGATTTTATTCACTAAGGGCCATTTATTACAGTTTTCTTTAAGGCATGGGCCTAAACTCACCCCATTACTATGATACTTTCATGGGCATGATCCTGGCCGGGTTAAATGTGACTTCTCGTATGCTTTCCCACTCGACCATGGTAACCCTGGAAGAAATATTGAAGCATTCAAAACCTAAATCTAGACATCCAGGTTCACAGACTAACCCCATAACAGTTACACATTACTGGGCATGAGTTTATTCAGTAAAAGCCTGGGCCCACAGACTCATCCCATTACTATAACACTATTATGGGCATGATCTTGGCGGGTTAAGTGTGACTTCTAGGGTTTTCCCACTCGACCATGGTAACCCTGGAAGAAATATTGAAGCATTCAAAACCTAAATCCAGAAATCCAGGCTCACAGACTAACCCCAAAACAGTTGCACATTACTGGGCACCATTTTATTCAGTAAAGGCCTGGCCCCACAGACTCACCCCATTACTATAACACTATTATGGGCATGATCTTGGCCGGGTTATTTGTGACTTCTCGTATGCTTTCCCACTCGACCATGCTAACCCTGGAAGAAATATTGAAGCATTCAAAACCTAAATCCAGACATCCAGGCTCACAGACTAACCCCATAACAGTTACACATTACAGGGCATGATTTTATTCAGTAAAGGCCTGGGCCCACAGACTCACCCCATTACTATAACACTATTATGGGCATGATCTTGGCCGGGTTAAGTGTGACTTCTCGTAGGCTTTCCCACTCGACCATGCTAACCCTGGAAGACATACTGAAGCATTCAAAACATAAATCCAGACATCCAGACTCACAGACTAACCCCATGACAGTTACACATTCTTGGACATGATTTTATTCAGTAAAGGCCTGGGCCCACAAACTCAACCCATTACTATGACACTTTCATGGGCATGATCTTGGCCGGGTTAAGTGTGACTTCTCGTAGGCTTTCCCACTCGACCATGGTAACCCTGGAAGAAATTTTTAAGGGTTCAAAACCTAAATCCAGACATCCAGGCTCACAGACTAACCCAATAACAGTAACACATTACTGGGCATGATATTTATTCAGTAAAGGCCTGGGCCCACAAACTCACCCCATTATTACAACACTATTATGGGCATGATCTTGCTTGGGTTAAGTGTGACTTCTCGTAGGCTTTCCCATTCGACCATGGTAACCCTGGAAGGCGTTTTTAAGCGTTCAAAAAAGTCCAGACATCCAGGCGATATTGGCGGTTTAAGTGCGACTTCTCGGGCGGCTAATCCACTCGACCATGGTAACCAGGAACAAATATTTGAGCGTTAAAACCTCGTCCAGACATCCAGGCTCACAGACTAACCCCATAACAATAACACAGTACTGGGCATGATTTTATTCAGTAAAGGCCTGGGCCTACAAACTCACCCCATTACTATGACACTTTCATGGGCATGATCTTGGCGGGTTAAGTGTGACTTCTTAATGAGGCTTTCTTTACCAACCATGGTAACCCTGAAAGAAACTTTTAAGCATTAAAAACCTGCGTCCAGACATCCAAGCACACAGACTAACCCCTTAACAGTAACACATTAATGGGCATGATTTTATTCAGTAAAGGCCTGGGCCCACAGACTCAACCCATTATTATAACACTATAATGGGCATGATCTTGGCGGGTTAAGTGTGAATTCTCGTATGCATTCTCACTCGACCATGGTAACCCTGGAACTAATATTTGAGCGTTCAAAACCTACGTCCAGACATCCAGGCTCACAGACTAACCCCATAACAGTAACACATTCACGGGCATGATTTTATTCAGTAAGGGCCCTGTATTACAGTTTTCTTTAAGGCCTGGGCCTGACAAACTCACCCCATTACTATGACACTTTAATGGGCATGATCTTGGCCGGGTTAAGCTGTGACTTCTCGTAGGTTTTTTCCACTCGACCATGGTGACCCTGGAAGAAATTTTTAAAGCGTTCAAAACCTAAGTCCAGACATCTAGGCGCTTCATCCAGGCGATATTTGCGGTTTAAGTCGCGACTTCTCGGGCCAGCTAATCCACTCGACCATGGTAACCCTGGAACAAATTTTTAAGCGTTCAAAACCTAGATCCAGGCGTCCAGGCTCACAGACTAACACCATAACAGTAACACATTACTGGACATGATTTTATTCAGTAAAGCCCTGGGCCCACAAACTCACCCCATTATTACAACACTATTATGGGCATGATCTTGGCGGGTTAAGTGTGACTTCTTGTAGGCTTTCTTACTCAACCATGGTAACCCTGAAAGAAACTTTTAAGCATTAAAAACCTGCGTCCAGACATCCAAGCACACAGACTAACCCCTTAACAGTAACACATTAATGGGCATGATTTTATTCAGTAAAGGCCTGGGCCACAGACTCAACCCATTATTATAACACTATAATGGGCATGATCTTGGCGGGTTAAGTGTGAATTCTCGTATGCATTCTCACTCGACCATGGTAACCCTGGAACTAATATTTGAGCGTTCAAAACCTACGTCCAGACATCCAGGCTCACAGACTAACCCCATAACAATAACACATTACTGGGCATTGTTTTATTCACTAAAGGCCCTGTATTACAGTTTTCTTTTAGGCCTGGGCCATAAACTCACCCCATTACTATGACACTTTCATTGGCATGATCTTGGCCGGTTAAGTGTGACTTCTCGTAGGTTTTCCCACTCGACCATGGTAACCCTGGAAGAAATATTGAAGCTTTCAAAACCTAAATCCAGACATCCAGGCTCACAGACTAACCCAATAACAGTTACAGATTACAGGGCATGATTTTATTCAGTAAAGGCCTGGACCCACAGACTCACCCCATTACTATAACACTACTATGGGCATGATCTTGGCTTGGGTTAAATGTGACTTCTCGTATGATTTCCCACTCAACCATGGTAATCCTGGAAGAAATATTGAAGCATTCAAAACCTAAATCCAGGTTCACAGACTAACCCCATAACATTTACACATTACTGGGCATGATTTTACTCAGTAAAGGCCCTGTATTACAGTTTTCTTTAAGGCCTGGGCCCACAAACTCACCCCATTACTATGACACTTTAATGGGCATGATCTTGGCCGGGTTAAGTGTGACTTCTCGTAGGCTTTCCCATTCGACCATGGTAACCCTGGAAGAAGTTTTCAAGCGTTCAAAACCTACGCCCAAACATCCAGGCAATATTGGCCAGTTTAAGTGCGACTTCTCGGACGCTAATCCACTCGACCATGGTAACCCTGGAAGAAGTTTTTAGCGTTCAAAACCTCGCGCCCCAGACATCCAGGCGATATTGGCCAGTTTAAGTGCGACTTCTCGGACGCTAATCCACTCGACCATGGTAACCCTGGAACAAATATTTGAACGTTCAAAACCTCATTCCAGAGACATCCAGGCTCACAGACTAACCCCATAACAGTAACACATTATGGGGCATGATTTTTATTCAGTAAGGGCCCTGTATTACAGTTTTCTTTAAGGCCTGGGCCCACAAACTCACCCCATTACTATGACACTTTAATGGGCATGATCTTGGCCGGGTTAAGTGTGACTTCTCGTAAGCTTTCCCATTCGACCATGGTAACCCTGGAAGAAGTTTTCAAGCGTTCAAAACCTACGCCCAGACATCCAGGCAATATTGGCCAGTTTAAGTGCAACTTCTCGGGCGCTAATCCACTCGACCATGGTAACCCTGGAAGAAGTTTTTAAAGCGTTCAAAACCTCACGCCAGACATCCAGGCGATATTGGCCAGTTTAAGTGCGACTTCTGGGGCGCTAATCCACTCGACCATGGTAACCCTGGAACAAATATTTGAGCGTTCAAAACCTACGTCGAGACATCCAGGCTCACAGACTAACCCCATAACAGTAACACATTATGGGGCATGATTTTATTCAGTAAGGGCCCTGTATTACAGTTTTCTTTAAGGCCTGGGCCCACAAACTCACCCCATTACTATGACACTTTAATGGGCATGATCTTGGCCGGGTTAAGTGTGACTTCTAAATAGGTTTTTCCACTCGACCATGGTGACCCTGGAAGAAATTTTTAGCGTTCAAAACCTAAGTCCAGACATCTAGGCGCTTCACCCAGGCGATATTTGCCGGTTTAAGTGTGACTTCTCGGGCGCTAATCCACTCGACCATGGTAACCCTGGAACAAATTTTTAAGGGTTCAAAACCTAGATCCAGACATCCAGGCTCACAGACTAACCCCATAACAGTAACACATTACTGGGCCCACAGACTCACCCCATTACTATAACAAGCGTGATCTTACTGGGCATGATTTTAATCAGTAAAGGCCTGGGCCAACAGACTCACCCCAATACTATAAAACTTTTTATGGGAGTGATCTTGGCGGGTTAAGTGTGACTTCTCATAGGCTTTCCCACTCGACCATGGTAACCCTGGAAGAAGTTTTTAGCGCGTTGAAAACCTCACGCCCAGACATCCAGGCGATATTGGCCGGGTTAAATGTGACTTCTCGTAGGTTTTCCCACTTGACCATGGTAACCCTGGAACAAATATTTGAGCGTTCAAAACCTACGTCCAGACACCCAGGATCACAGACTAATCCCATAACAGTAACATATTACTGGGCATGATTTTATTCAGTAAAGGCCTGGGCCCACAGACTTATCCCAATACTATAACACTATTATGGGCATGATCTCGGCGGGTTAAGTGTGACTTCTCATGAGGCTTTCCCACTCGACCATGGTAACCCTTGAAGAAATTTTTACATTTCAAAAACTAAGTCCAGATATCCAGGCTCAAGACTAACCCCATAACAGCAAGACATTACTGGGAATGATTTTATTCAGTAAAGGCCTGGGACCAGAAACTCACCCATTACTATAACACGTTTATGGGCATGATCTTGGCAGGGTTAAGCGTGACTTCTCGTAGGCTTTCTTACTCGACAGTGGTAACCCTGGAAGAAACTTTCAAAGCATTCAAAGCCTACGTCCAGACATCCAAGCACACAGACTAACCCCTTTACAGTAACACATTCCTGGGCATGATTTTATTCAGTAAAGGCCTAGGCCAACAGACTCACCCCATTACTATAAAACTTTTATGGGAATGATCTTGGCCGGGTTAAGTGTGACTTCTCGTAGGCTTTCCCACTCGACCATGGTAACCCTGGAAGAAATTTTTAGGCGTTCAAAACCTAGATCCAGACATCCAGGCTCACAGACTAACCCAATAACAGTAACACATTACTGGGCATGATTTTATTCAGTAAAGACCTGGGCCCACAAACTCACCCCATTATTACAACACTATTAGGGGCATGATCTTAGCCGGGTTTAGTGTGACTTCTCGTAGGCTTTCTTACTCGACCATGGTAACCCTGGAAGAAACTTTTAAGCATTCAAAACCTACGTCCAGACATATAGGGTCACAGACTACCCCCATAACAGTAACACATTACTGGGCATGATTTTATTCACTAAGGGCCATTTATTACAGTTTTCTTTAAGGCATGGGCCCACAAACTCACCCCATTACTATGATACTTTCATGGGCATGATCCTGGCCGGGTTAAATGTGACTTCTCGTGCTTTCCCACTCGACCATGGTAACCCTGGAAGAAATATTGAAGCATTCAAAACCTAAATCTAGACATCCAGGTTCACAGACTAACCCCATAACAGTTACACATTACTGGGCATGAGTTTATTCAGTAAAAGCCTGGGCCCACAGACTCATCCCATTACTATAACACTATTATGGGCATGATCTTGGCCGGGTTAAGTGTGACTTCTCGTAGGTTTTCCCACTCGACCATGGTAACCCTGGAAGAAATATTGAAGCATTCAAAACCTAAATCCAGAAATCCAGGCTCACAGACTAACCCCAAAACAGTTGCACATTACTGGGCACCATTTTATTCAGTAAAGGCCTGGCCCCACAGACTCACCCCATTACTATAACACTATTATGGGCATGATCTTGGCCGGGTTATTTGTGACTTCTCGTATGCTTTCCCACTCGACCATGCTAACCCTGGAAGAAATATTGAAGCATTCAAAACCTAAATCCAGACATCCAGGCTCACAGACTAACCCCATAACAGTTACACATTACAGGGCATGATTTTATTCAGTAAAGGCCTGGGCCCACAGACTCACCCCATTACTATAACACTATTATGGGCATGATCTTGGCCGGGTTAAGTGTGACTTCTCGTGGGCTTTCCCCACTCGACCATGCTAACCCTGGAAGACATACTGAAGCATTCAAAACATAAATCCAGACATCCAGACTCACAGACTAACCCCATGACAGTTACACATTCTTGGACATGATTTTATTCAGTAAAGGCCTGGGCCCACAAACTCAACCCATTACTATGACACTTTCATGGGCATGATCTTGGCCGGGTTAAGTGTGACTTCTCGTGAAGCTTTCCCACTCGACCATGGTAACCCTGGAAGAAATTTTTAAGGGTTCAAAACCTAAATCCAGACATCCAGGCTCACAGACTAACCCAATAACAGTAACACATTACTGGGCATGATATTTATTCAGTAAAGGCCTGGGCCCACAAACTCACCCCATTATTACAACACTATTATGGGCATGATCTTGGCCGGGTTAAGTGTGACTTCTCGTAGGCTTTCCCATTCGACCATGGTAACCCTGGAAGACGTTTTTAAGCGTTCAAAAAAGTCCAGACATCCAGGCGATATTGGCGGTTTAAGTGCGACTTCTCGGGACGCTAATCCACTCGACCATGGTAACCCAGGAACAAATATTTGAACGTTAAAACCTACGTCCAGACATCCAGGCTCACAGACTAACCCCATAACAATAACACAGTACTGGGCATGATTTTATTCAGTAAAGGCCTGGGCCCACAAACTCACCCCATTACTATGACACTTTCATGGGCATGATCTTGGCGGGTTAAGTGTGACTTCTCGTAGGTTTTCCCACTCGACCATGGTGACCCTGGAAGAAATATTGAAGCTTTCAAAACCTAAATCCAGACATCCAGGCTCACAGACTAACCCCATAACAGTTACAGATTACAGGGCATGATTTTATTCAGTAAAGGCCTGGACCCACAGACTCACCCCATTACTATAACACTATTATGGGCATGATCTTGCCGGGTTAAATGTGACTTCTCGTATGATTTCCCACTCAACCATAGTAATCCTGGAAGAAATATTGAAGCATTCAAAACCTAAATCCAGGTTCACAGACTAACCCCATAACATTTACACATTACTGGGCATGATTTTACTCAGTAAAGGCCCTGTATTACAGTTTTCTTTACTTTAACACTAATGAGGGCATGATCTTGGCCGGGTTAAGTGTGACTTGTCATAGGCTTTCTTACTCGTCAATGGTAACCCTGGAAGAAACCTTTAAACATTCAAAGCCTACGTCCAGACATCCAAGCACACAGACAAACCCCTTAACAGTAACACTTTACTGGGCATGATTTTATTCAGTAAAGGCCTGGGCCAACAGACTCACCCCAATACTATAAAACTTTTATGGGAGTGATCTTGGCCGGGTTAAGTGTGACTTCTCATAGGCTTTCCCACTCGACCATGGTAACCCTGGAAGAAGTTTTTAAGCGTTGAAAACCTACGCCCAGACATCCAGGCGATATTGGCCGGGTTAAATGTGACTTCTCGTAGGTTTTCCCACTTGACCATGGTAACCCTGGAACAAATATTTGAGCGTTCAAAACCTACGTCCAGACACCCAGGATCACAGACTAATCCCATAACAGTAACATATTACTGGGCATGATTTTATTCAGTAAAGGCCTGGGCCCACAAACTCACCCCATTATTACAACACTGTTATGGGCATGATCTTGGCAGGGTTAAGCGTGACTTCTCGTAGGCTTTCTTACCTGACAACGGTAACCCTGGAAGAAACTTTTAAGCATTCAAAGCCTACGTCCAGACATCCAAGCAAACAAACTAAACCCTTAACAGTAACACATTACTTGGCATGATTTTATTCAGTAATTCCCGGGCCAACAGACTCACCCTATTACTATAAAACTTTTATGGGAATGATCTGGGCAGGGATAAGTGTGACTTCTCGTAGGCTTTCCCACTCGAACATGGTAACCCTGGAACAAATATTTAGACGTTCAAAACCTACGTCGAGACATCCAGGCTCACAGACTAACCCCAAAACAGTTACACATTACAGGGCATGATTTTATTCAGTAAAGGCCTGAACCCACAGACTCACCCCATTACTATAACACTATTATGGGCATGATCTTGGCAGGGTTAAGTGTGACTTCTCGTATGCTTTCCCACTCGACCATGGTAACCCTGGAAGAAATATTGAAGCATTCAATACCTAAATCCAGACATCCAGGTTCACAGACTAACCCCATAACAATTACACATTACTGGGCATGATTTTACTCAGTAAATGCCCTGTATTACAGTTTTCTTTAAGGCCTGGGTCCACAAACTCAATCCATTACTATAACACTTTTATGGGTATGATCTTGGCAGGGTTAAACGTGACTTGTCGTAGGCTTTCTTACTCAACAATGGTAACCCTGGAAGAAACTTTTAAGCATTCAAAGCCTACATCCAGACATCCAAGCACACAGACTAACCCCTTAACAGTAACACATTACTGGGCATGATTTTATTCAGTAAAGGCCTGGGCCTACAAACTCACCCCATTATTACAACACTATTATGGGCATGATCTTGGCAGGGTTAATTGTGACTTCTCGTAGAGCTTTCTTACTCGACCATGGTAACCCTGGAAGAAACTTTTAGGCTTTCAAAACCTAAATCCAGACATCCAGGTTCACAGACAAACCCCATAACAATTACACATTACTGGGCATGATTTTACTCAGTAAAGGCCCTGTATTACAGTTTTCTTTAAGGCCTGGGTCCACAAACTCAATCCACTACTATAACACTTTTTTGGGTATGATCTTGGCAGGGTTAAGCGTGACTTGTCGTAGGCTTTCTTACTCAACAATGGTAACCCTGGAAGAAACTTTTAAGCATTCAAAGCCTACATCCAGACATCCAAGCACACAGACTAACCCCTTAACAGTAACACATCACTGGGCATAATTTTATTCAGTAAAGGCCTGGGCCCACAAACTCACCCCATTATTACAAAAATATTATGGGCATGATCTTGGCAGGGTTAATTGTGACTTCTCGTAGGCTTTCTTACTCGACCCTGGTAACCCTGGAAGAAACCTTTAGGCTTTCAAAACCTACGTCCAGACATCCAAGCACACAGACTAACCCCTTAACAGTAACACATTACTGGGCATGATTTTATTCAGTAAAGGCCTGGGCCCGCAGACTCACTCCATTACTATAACACTATTAGGGGCATGATCTTGGCCGGGTTAAGTGTGACTTCTCGTAGGCTTTCCCATTCGACCATGGTAACCCTGGAAGAAGTTTTTAAGCGTTCAAAACCTAAGTCCAGACATCCAGGCGATTTTGGCCGGTTTAAGTGCGACTTCTCGGACGCTAATCCACTCGACCATGGTAACCCTGGAACAAATATTTGAACGTTCAAAACCTATGTCCAGACATCCAGGCGATTTTGGCCGGTTTAAGTGCGACTTCTCGGACGCTAAGCCACTCGACCATGGTTACCCTGGAACAAATATTTGAACGTTCAAAACCTACGTCCAGACATCCAGGCTCACAGACTAACCCCATAACAGTAGCACATTACTGCGTATGACTTTATTCAGTAAAGGCCTGGGACCAGAAACTCAACCCATTACTATAACACTTTTATGGGCATGAGCTTGGCAGGGTTAAGCGTGACTTCTCGTAGGCTTTCTTACTCGACCATGGTAACCCTGGAAGAAACTTTTAAGCATTCAAAGCCTACGTCCAGACATCCAAGCACCCAGACTTACCCCTTAACATTAACACATTACTGGGCATGATTTTATTCAGTAAAGGCCGGAGCCCACAGACTCACCCCATTTCTATAACACTATTATGGGCATGATCTTGGCCGGGTTAAGTGGGACTTCTCGTTTGCTTTCCCTCTCGACCATGGTAAGCCTGGAAGAAATATTGAAGCATTCAAAACCTAAATCCAGACATCCAGGCTCACAGAGTAACCCCATAACAGCTACACATTACTGCGTATGACTTTATTCAGTAAAGGCCTGGGCCCAGAAACTCAACCCATTACTATAACACTTTTATGGGCATGATCTTGGCCGTGTTAAGTGTGACTTCTCGTAGGCTTTCTTACTCGACCATGGTAACCCTGGAAAAACTTTTAAGCGTTCAAAACCTAAATCCAGACATCCAGGCTCACAGACGAACCCCATAACAGTAACACATTACTGGGCATGATTTTATTCAGTAAAGGACCTGTATTACAGTTTTCTTTAAGGCCTGGGCCCACAAACTCACCCCATTGCTAAAATACTTTCATGGGCATGATCTTGGCCGGGTTAAGCGTGACTTCTCATAGGTTTTCCCACATGGTAACCCTGGAAGAAATATTGAAGCATTCAAAACCTAAATCCAGACATCCTGGCTCACAGACTAACCCCATTACAGTAGCATATTACTGGGCATGATTTTATTCACTAAAGGCCTGGGCCCACAAACTCACCCCATTACTATGAAACTTTCATGGGCATGATCTTGGCCGGGTTAAGTGGGACTTCTCGTTTGCTTTCCCTCTCGACCATGGTAACCCTGGAAGAAATATTGAAGCATTCAAAACCAAAATCCAGACATCCAGGCTCACAGAGTAACCCCATAACAGCTACACATTACTGCGTATGACATTATTCAGTAAAGCCCTGGGCCCAGAAACTCAACCCATTACTATAACACTTTTATGGGCATGATCTTGGCCGTGTTAAGTGTGACTTCTCATAGGCTTTCTTACTCGACCATGGTAACCCTGGAAGAAACTTTTAAGCATTCAAGGCCTACGTCCAGACATCCAAGCACCCAGACTTACCCCTTAACATTAACACATTACTGGGCATGATTTTATTCAGTAAAGGCCTGGGCCAACAGACTCACCCCATTACTATAAAACTTTTATGGGAATGATCTTGGCCGTGTTAAGTGTGACTTCTCGTAGGCTTTCCCACTCGACCATGGTAAACCCGGAAGAAATGTTTGAGCATTCAAAACCTACGTCCAGACATCCAGGCTCACAGACTAACCCCATAACAGTAACACATTACTGGGTTTGATTTTATTCAGTAAAGGCCTGAGCCCACAAACTCACCCCATTATTACTAAACTTTTATGGGCATGAGGCTTGGCCGGGTTAAGTGTGACTTCTCGTAGGCTTTCTTACTCGACCATGGTAACCCTGGAAGAAACTTTTAAGCGTTCAAATCCTAAATCCAGACATCCAGGCGTTATTGGCCGGTTTAAGTGCGACTTCTCGGACTCTAATCCACTCGACCATGTTAACCCTGGAACAAATATTTGAACGTTCAAAACCTACGTCCAGACATCCAGACTCATAGACTAACCCCATTACAATAACACATTACTTGGCATGATTTTATTCAGTAAAGGCCCTGTATTACTGTTTTCTTTAGGCCTGAGCCCACAAACTCACCCCATTACTATGACACTTTCATGGGCATGATCTTGGCCGGGTTAAGTGTGACTTCTCTTAGGTTTTCCCACTCGACCATGGTAACCCTGGAAGAAATATTGAAGCATTCAAAACCTAAATCCAGACATCCAGGCTCACAGACTAACCCCGTAACAGTTACAGGTTACAGGGCATGATTTTATTCAGTAAAGGCCTGGACCCACAGACTCACCCCATTACTATAACACTATTATGGGCATGATCTTGGCCGGGTTAAATGTGACTTCTCGTATGATTTCCCACTCAACCATGGTAATCCTGGAAGAAATATTGAAGCATTCAAAACCTAAATCCAGGTTCACAGACTAACCCCATAACATTTACACATTACTGGGCATGATTTTACTCAGTAAAGGCCCTGTATTACAGTTTTCTTTAAGGCCTGGGCCCACAAACTCACCCCATTACTATGACACTTTAATGGGCATGATCTTGGCCGGGTTAAGTGTGACTTCTCGTAGGCTTTCCCACTCGACCATGGCAACTCTGGAAGAAGTTTTTAAGCGTTCAAAACCTACGCCCAGACATCCAGGCGATATTGGCCAGTTTAAGTGCGACTTCTCGGACGCTAATCCACTCGACTATGGTAACCCTGGAACAAATATTTGAACGTTCAAAACCAACGTCGAGACATCCAGGCTCACAGACTAACCCCATAACAGTAACACATTACGGGGCATGATTTTATTCAGTAAGGGCCCTGTATTACAGTTTTCTTTAAGGCCTGGGCCCACAAACTCACCCCATTACTATGACACTTTCATGGGCATGATCTTGGCCGGGTTAAGTGTGACTTCTCGTAGGTTTTTCCACTTTGACCATGGTGACCCTGGAAGAAATTTTTAAGCGTTCAAAACCTAAGTCCAGACATCTAGGCGCTTCATCCAGGCGATATTTGCCGGTTTAAGGGCGACTTCTCGGATGCTAATCCACTCGACCATGGTAACCCTGGAACAAATTTTTAAGCGTTCAAAACCTAGATCCAGACATCTAAGCTCACAGACTAACCCCATAACAGTAACACATTACTGGGCATGATTTTTTTCAGTAAAGCCCTGGGCCCACAGACTCACACCATTACTATAACAGGCGTGATCTTGGCCGGGTTAAGTGTGACTTCTCGTAGGTTTTTCCACTCAACCATGATGACCCTGGAAGAAATTTTTAAGCGTTCAGAACCTAAGTCCAGACATCTATGCGCTTCATCCAGGCGATATTTGCCGGTTTAAGTGCGACTTCTCGGATGCTAATCCACTCGACCATGGTAACCCTGGAACAAATTTTTAAGCGTTCAAAACCTAGATTCAGACATCCAGGCTCACAGACTAACCCCATAACAGTAACACATTACTGGGCATGATTTTATTCAGTAAAGCCCTGGGCCCACAGACTCACACCATTACTATAACAGGCGTGATCTTGGCCGGGTTAAGTGTGACTTCTCGTAGGCTTTCACACTCGACCATGGTAACCCTGGAAGAAATTTTTAAGCGTTCAAAACCTAGATCCAGACATCCAGGCTCACAGACTAACCCAATAACAGTAACACATTACTGGGCATGATTTTATTCAGTAAAGACCTGGGCCCACAAACTCACCCCATTATTACAACACTATTATGGGCATGATCTTAGCCAGGTTAAGTGTGACTTCTCGTAGGCTTTCTTACTCGACCATGGTAACCCTGGAAGAAACTTTTAAGCATTCAAAACCTACGTCCAGACATACAGGGTCACAGACTACCCCCATAACAGTAACACATTACTGGGCAAGATTTTAATCACTAAAGGCCCTTTATTACAGTTTTCTTTAAGGCATGGGCCCACAAACTCACCCCATTACTATGATACTTTCATGGGCATGATCTTGGCCAGGTTAAGTGTGACTTCTCGTAGGCTTTCCCACTCGACCATGGTAACCCTGGAAGAAATTTTTAAGCATTCAAAACCTAGATCCAGACAACCAGGCTCACAGACTAACCCAATAACAGTAACACATTACTGGGCATGATTTTATTCACTAAAGGCCCTTTATTACAGTTTTCTTTAAGGCCTGGGCCCACAAACTCACCCCATTATTACAACACTATTATGGGCATGATCTTGGCCGGGTTAAGTGTGACTTCTCATGGGCTTACTTACTCGACCATGGTAACCCTGGAAGAAACTTTTAAGCATTAAAAACCTGCGTCCAGACATCCAAGCACACAGACTAACCCCTTAACAGTAACACATTACTGGGCATGATTTTATTCAGTAAAGGCCTGGGCCCACAGACTCAACCCATTATTATAACACTATTATGGGCATGATCTTGGCCGTGTTAAGTGCGACTTCTCGGATGCTAATCCACTCGACCATGGTAACCCTGGAACAAATTTTTAAGCGTTCAAAACCTAGATCCAGACATCCAGGCTCACAGACTAACCCCATAACAGTAACACATTACTGGGCATGATTTTATTCAGTAAAGGCCTGGGCCCACAGACTCACCCCATTACTGTAACAGGCGATATCTTGGCCCGGTTAAGTGTGACTTCTCGTAGGCTTTCCTACTCGACCATGGTAACCCTGGAAGAAATGTTTAAGCGTTCAAAACCTAAATCCCGACATCCAGGCTCACAGACTAACCCAATAACAGTAACATCTTACTGGGCATGATTTTATTCAGTAAAGGCCTGGGCCCACAAACTCACCCCATTACTATGACACTTTAATGGGCATGATCTTGGCCGGGTTAAGTGTGACTTCTCGTAGGCTTTCCCACTCGACCATGGTAACCCTGGAAGAAGTTTTTAAGCGTTCAAAACCTACGCCCAGACATCCAGGCGATATTGGCCAGTTTAAGTGCGACTTCTCGGACGCTAATCCACTCGACCATGGTAACCCTGGAACAAATATTTGAACGTTCAAAACCTACGTCAAGACATCCTGGCTCACAGACTAACCCCATAACAGTAACACATTACGGGGCATGATTTCATTCAGTAAGGGCCCTGTATTACAGTTTTCTTTAAGGCCTGAGCCCACAAACTCACCCCATTACTATGACACTTTAATGGGCATGATCTTGGCCGGGTTAAGTGTGACTTCTCGTAGGTTTTTCCACTCGACCATGGTGACCCTGGAAGAAATTTTTAAGCGTTCAAAACCTAAGTACAGACAACTAGACGCTTCATCCAGGCGATATTTGCCGGTTTAAGTGCGACTTCTCGGATGCTAATCCACTCGTCCATGGTAACCCTGGAACAAATTTTTAAGCGTTCAAAACCTAGATCCAGACATCCAGGCTCACAGACTAACCCCGTAACAGTAACACATTACTGGGCATGATTTTATTCAGTAAAGCCCTGGGCCCACAGACTCACCCCATTACTATAACAGGCGTGATCTGGGCCGGGTTAAGTGTGACTTCTCGTGAGGCTTTCCCACTCGACCATGGCAACCCTGGAAGAAGTTTTTAAGCGTTCAAAACCTACGCCCAGACATCCAGGCGATATTGGCCAGTTTAAGTGCGACTTCTAGGACGCTAATCCACTCGACTATGGTAACCCTGGAACAAATATTTGAACGTTCAAAACCTACGTCGAGACATCCAGGCTCACAGACTAACCCCATAACAGTAACACATTACGGGCATGATTTTATTCAGTAAGGGCCCTGTATTACAGTTTTCTTTAAGTCCTGGGCCCACAAACTCACCCCATTACTATGACACTTTATCGGGCATGATCTTGGCCGGGTTAAGTGTGACTTCTCGTAGGTTTTTCCACTCGACCATGGTGACCCTGGAAGAAATTTTTAAGCGTTCAAAACCTAAGTCCAGACATCTAGGCGCTTCATCCAGGCGATATTTGCCGGTTTAAGTGCGACTTCTCGGACGCTAATCCACTCGACCATGGTAACCGTGGAACAAATTTTTAAGCGTTCAAAACCTAGATCAAGACATCCAGGCTCACAGACTAACCCCATAACAGTAACACATTACTGGGCATGATTTTATTCAGTAAAGGCCTGGGCCCACAGACTCACTCCATTACTTTAACACTATTAGGGGCATGATCTTGGCCGGGTTAAGTGTGACTTCTCGTAGGTTTTCCCGCTTGACCATGGTAACCCTGGAACAAATATTTGAGCGTTCAAAACCTACGTCCAGACACCCAGGATCACAGACTAATCCCATAACAGTAACACATTACTGGGCAAGACTTTATTCAGTAAAGGCCTGGGCCCACAAACTCACCCCATTATTACAACACTGTTATGGGCATGATCTTGGTCGACTTAAGTGTGACTTCTCGTAGGCTTTCCCACTCGACCATGGTAACCCTGGAACAAATATTTGAGCGTTCAAAACCTACGTCCAGACATCCAAGCTCACAGATTAACCCCATAACAGCTACACATTACTGCGTATGACTTTATTCAGTAAAGGCCTGGGACCAGAAACTCAACCCATTACTATAACACTTTTATCGGCATGATCTTTGCAGGGTTAAGCGTAACTTCTCGTAGGCTTTCTTACCTGACAACGGTATCCCTGGAAGAAACTTTTAAGCATTGAAAGCCTACGTCCAGACATCCAAGCACACAAACTAAACCCTTAACAGTAACACATTACTTGGCATGATTTTATTCAGTAAAGTCCTGGGCCAACAGACTCACCCTATTACTATAAAACTTTTATGGGAATTATCTTGGCCGGGTTAAGTGTGACTTCTTGTATGCTTTCCCACTCGACCATGGTAACCCTGGAAGAAATATTGAAGCATTCAATACCTAAATCCAGACATCCAGGTTCACAGACTAACCCCATAACAATTACACATTACTGGGCATGATTTTACTCAATAAAGGCCCTGTATTACAGTTTTCTTTAAGTCCTGGGTCCACAAACTCAATCCATTACTATAACACTTTTATGGGCATGATCTTGGCAGGGTTAAGCGTGACTTGTTGTAGGCTTTCTTACTCATCAATGGTAACCCTGGAAGAAACGTTTAAGCATTCAAAGCCTACGTCCAGACATCCAAGCACACAGACTAACCCCTTAACAGTAACACATTACTGGGCATAATTTTATTCAGCAAAGGCCTGGGCCCACAAACTTACCCCATTATTACAACACTATTATGGGCATGATCTTGGCCGGGTTAAGTGTGACTTCTCGTAGGCTTTCTTACTCGACCATGGTAACCCTGGAAGAAACTTTTAGGCATTCAAAGCCTACGTCCAGAAATCCAAGCACACAGACTAACCCCTTAACAGTAACACATTACTGGGCATAATTTTATTCACTAAAGGCCCTGTATTACAGTTTTCTTTAAGACCTAGGCCCACAAACTCACCCCATTTCTATGACACTTTCATGAGCATGATCTTGGCCGGGTTAAGTGTGACTTCTCGTAGGTTTTCCCACTCGACCATGGTATCCCTGGAAGAAATATTGAAGCATTCAAAACCTAAACCCAGACATCCAGGCTCACAGACTAACCCCATAACAGTTACACATTCCTGGACATGATTTTATTCAGTAAAGGCCTGGGACCAGAAACTCAACCCATTACTATAACGCTTTCATGGTCATGATCTTGGCCGGGTTAAGTGTGACTTCTCGTAGGCTTTCCCACTCGACCATGGTAACCCTGGAAGAAATTTTTAAGGGTTCAAAACCTAAATCCAGACATCCAGGCTCACAGACTAACCCAATAACAGTAACACATTACTGGGCATGATTTGTTTCAGTAAAGGCCTGGGCCCACAAACTCACCCCATTATTGCAACACTAATATGGGCATGATCTTGGCCGGGTTAAGTGTGACTTCTCGTAGGCTTTCTTACTCAAACATGGTAACCCTGGAAGAAACTTTTAAGCATTAAAAACCTACGTCCAGACATCCAAGCACACAGACTAACCCCTTAACAGTAACACATTACTGGGCATGATTTTATTCAGTAAAGGCCTGGGCCCACAGACTCACCCCATTACTATAACAGGCGTGATCTTGGCCGGGTTAAGTGTGACTTCTCGTAGGCTTTCCCACTCGACCATGGTAACCCTGGAAGAAGTTTTTAGGGGTTGAAAACCTACGCCCAGATATCCAGGCGATATTGGCCAGTTTAAGTGCGACTTCTCGGACGCTAATCCACTCGACCATGGTAATACCTGGAACAAATATTTGAACGTTCAAAACCTAGATCCAGACATCCAGGCTCACAGACTAACCCCATAACAGTAACACATTACTGGGCATGATTTTATTCAGTAAAGGCCCTGTATTACGGTTTTCTTTAAGGCATGGGCCAACAAACTCACCCCATTACTATAACACATTCATGGGCATGATCTTGGCCGGGTTAAGTGTGACGTCTTGTAGGTTTTCCCACTTGACCATGGTAACCCTGGAAGAAATATTGAAGCATTCAAAACCTAAATCCAGACAGCCAGGCTCACAGACTAACTCCATAACAGTAACGCAATACTGGATATGATTTTATTCAGTAAAGGCCTGGACCCACAGACTCATCCCATTACTATAACACTATTATGGGCATGATCTCGGCCGGGTTAAGTGTGACTTCTCATAGGCTTTCCCACTCGACCATGGTAACCCTTGAAGAAATTTTTTACATTTCAAAAACTAAGTCCAGATATCCAAGCTCAAGACTAACCCCATAACAGCAAGACATTACTGGGAATGATTTTATTCAGTAAAGGCCTGGGACCAGAAACTCACCCATTACTATAACACGTTTATGGGCATGATCTTGGCAGGGTTAAGCGTGACTTGTCGTAGGCTTTCTTACTCGTCAATGGTAACCCTGGAAGAAACTTTTAAGCATTCAAAGCCTACGTCCAGACATCCAAGCCCACAGAATAACCCCTTAACAGTAAAACATTAATGGGCATGATTTTATTCAGTAAAGGCCTGGGCCAACAGACTCACCCCATTACTATAAAACTTTTGTGGGAATGACTTTGGCCGGGTTAAGTGTGACTTCTCGTAGGCTATCCCACTCGACCATGGTAACCCTGGAAGAAATTTTTAAGCGTTCAAAACCTAAATCCAGACATCCAGGCTCACAGACTAACCCAATAACAGTACCACATTACTGGGCATGATTTTATTCACTAAAGGCCCTGTATTACAGCTTTCTTTAAAGCCTGGACCCACAGACTCACCCCATTACTATAACACTTTCATGCGCATGATTTTGGCCGGGTTAAGTGTGACTTCTCGTAGGTTTTCCCACTCGACCATGGTAACCCTGGAACAAGTATTTGAGCGTTCAAAACCTATGTCCAGACATCCAGGATCACAGACTAATCCCATAACAGTAACACATTACTGGGCATGATTTTATTTAGTAAAGGCATGGGCCCACAAACTCACCCCATTATTACAACACTAATATGGGGATGATCTTGGTCGACTTAAGTGCGACTTCTCGTAGGCTTTCCCACTCGACCATGGTAACCCTGGAACAAATATTTGAGCGTTCAAAACCTACGTCCAGACATCCAGGCTCACAGATTAACCCCATAACAGCTACACATTACTGCGTATGACTTTATTCAGTAAAGGCCTGGGACCAGAAACTCAACCCATTACTATAACACTTTTATGGGCATGGTCTTTGCAGGGTTAAGCGTGACTTCTCGTAGGCTTTCTTACTCGACAATGGTATCCCTGGAAGAAACTTTTAAGCATTCAAAGCCTACGTCCAGACATCCAAGCACACAGACTAAGCCCTTAACAGTAACACATTACTTGGCATGATTTTATTCAGTAAAGGCCTGGGCTAACAGACTCAACCCATTACTATAAAACTTTTATGGGAATGATCTTGGCCGGGTTAAGTGTGACTTCTCGTAGGCTTTCCCACTCGACCATGGTAACCCTGGAAGAAGTTTTTAAGCGTTCAAAACCTCGCCCAGACATCCAGGCGATATTGGCGGGTTAAGTGTGACTTCTCGTAGGCTTTCTTACTCGACAATGGTATCCCTGGAAGAAACTTTTAAGCATTCAAAGCCTACGTCCAGACATCCAAGCACACAGACTAAGCCCTTAACAGTAACACATTACTTGGCATGATTTTATTCAGTAAAGGCCTGGGCTAACAGACTCAACCCATTACTATAAAACTTTTATGGGAATGATCTTAGCCGGGTTAAGTGTGACTTCTCGTAGGCTTTCCCACTCGACCATGGTAACCCTGGAAGAAGTTTTTAAGCGTTCAAAACCTACGCCCAGACATCCAGGCGATATTGGCCGGGTTAAGTGTGACTTCTCGTAGGTTTTCCCACTTGACCATGGTAACCCTGGAACAAATATTTGAGCGTTCAAAACCTACGTCGAGACATCCAGGCTAACAGACTAACCCCATAACAGTTACACATTACTGCGTATGACTTTATTCAGTAATGGCCTGGGACCAGAAACTCAACCCATTACTATAACACCTTTATGGGCATGGTCTTTGCAGGGTTAAGCGTGACTTCTCGTAGGCTTTCTTACTCGACAATGGTATCCCTGGAAGAAACTTTTAAGCATTCAAAGCCTACGTCCAGACATCCAAGCACACAGACTAAGCCCTTAACAGTAACACATTACTTGGCATGATTTTATTCAGTAAAGGCCTGGGCTAACAGACTCAACCCATTACTATAAAACTTTTATGGGAATGATCTTGGCCGGGTTAAGTGTGACTTCTCGTAGGCTTTCCCACTCGACCATGGTAACCTTGGAAGAAGTTTTTAAGCGTTCAAAACCTACGCCCAGACATCCAGGCGATATTGGCCGGGTTAAGTGTGACTTCTCGTAGGCTTTCTTACTCGACAATGGTATCCCTGGAAGAAACTTTTAAGCATTCAAAGCCTACGTCCAGACATCCAAGCACACAGACTAAGCCCTTAACAGTAACACATTACTTGGCATGATTTTATTCAGTAAAGGCCTGGGCTAACAGACTCAACCCATTACTATAAAACTTTTATGGGAATGATCTTGGCCGGGTTAAGTGTGACTTCTTGTAGGCTTACCCACTCGACCATGGTAACCCTGGAAGAAGTTTTTAAGCGTTCAAAACCTACGCCCAGACATCCAGGCGATATTGGCCGGGTTAAGTGTGACTTCTCGTAGGTTTTCCCACTTGACCATGGTAACCCTGGAACAAATATTTGAGCGTTCAAAACCTACGTCGAGACATCCAGGCTAACAGACTAACCCCATAACAGTTACACATTACTGGGCATGATTTTATTCAGTAAAGGCCTGAACCCACAGACTCACCCCATTACTATAACACTATTATGGGCATGATCTTGGCCGGGTTAAGTGTGACTTCTCGTAGGCTTTCCCACTCGACAATGGTAACCCTGGAAGAAACTTTTAAGCATTCAAAGCCTACGTCCAGACATCCAAGCACACAGACTAACCCCTTAACAGTAACACATTACTGGGCATAATTTTATTCAGTAAAGGCCTGGGCCCACAAACTCACCCCATTATTACAACACTACTATGGGCATGATCTTGGCCGGGTTAAGTGTGACTTCTCGTATGTTTTCCCACTTATCCATGGTAACCCTGGAAGAAATATTGAAGCATTCAAAACCTAAATCCAGGTTCACAGACTAACCCCATAACATTTACACATTACTGGGCATGATTTTACTCAGTAAAGGCCCTGTATTACAGTTTTCTTTAAGGCCTGGGCCCATAAACTCAATAGATTACTATAACATTTTTATGGGCAAGTTCTTGGCAGGGTTAAGCGTGACTTGTCGTAGGCTTTCTTACTCAACAATGGTAACCCTGGAAGAAACTTTTAAGCATTCAAAGCCTACGTCCAGACATCCAAGCACACAGCCTAACCCCTTAACAGTAACACGTTACTGGGCATGATTTTATTCAGTAAAGGCCTGAGCCCACAGACTCACCCCATTACTATTAAACTATTATGGGCATGATCTTGGCCGGGTTAAGTGTGACTTCTCGTAGGTTTTCGCACTTGACCACGGTAACCCTGGAAGAAATATTGAAGCATTCAAAACCTAAATCCAGACATCCAGGTTCACAGACTAACCCCATAACAGTTACACATTACAGGGTATGAGTTTATTCAGTAAAGGACTGGGCCCACAGACTCACCCCATTACTGTAACAGGCATGATATTGGCCGGGTTAAGTGTGACTTCTCGTAGGCTTTCCCACTCGACCATGGTAACCCTGGAAGAAATTTTGAAGTATTCAAAACCTAAATCCCGACATCTAAGCTCACAGACTAACCCAATAACAGTAACACATTACTGGGCATGATTTTATTCAGTAAAGGCCTGGGCCCACAGACTCAACCCATTATTATAACACTATTATGGGCATGATCTTGGCCGTGTTAAGTGCGACTTCTCGGATGCTAATCCACTCGACCATGGTAATCCTGGAAGAAATATTGAAGCATTCAAAACCTAAATCCAGGTTCACAGACTAACCCCATAACATTTACACATTACTGGGCATTATTTTATTCACTAAAGGCCCTGTATTACAGTTTTCTTTAGGCCTGGGCCGACAAACTCACCCCATTACTATGACACTTTCATGGGCATGATTTTGGCCGGGTTAAGTGTGACTTCTCGTAGGTTTTCCCACTCGACCATGGTAACCCTGGAAGAAATATTGAAGCATTCAAAACCTAAATCCAGACATCCAGGCTCACAGACTAACCCCATAACAGATACAGGTTACAGGGCATGATTTTATTCAGTAAAGGCCTGGACCCACAGACTCACCCCATTACTATAACACTATTATGGGCATGATCTTGGCCGGGTTAAATGTGACTTCTCGTATGATTTCCCACTCAACCATGGTAACCCTGGAAGAAATATTGAAGCGTTCAAAACCTAGATCCAGACATCCAGGCTCACAGACTAACCCAATAACAGTAACACATTACTGGGCATGATTTTATTCAGTAAAGGCCTGGGCCCACAAACTCACCCCATTATTACAACACTATTATGGGCATTGGCCGGGTT
Source organism: Puntigrus tetrazona (assembly GCF_018831695.1). NCBI lineage: Eukaryota > Metazoa > Chordata > Actinopteri > Cypriniformes > Cyprinidae > Puntigrus > Puntigrus tetrazona. The sequence continues at coordinate 40,372 of NW_025048648.1, forward strand.
AAGTGTGACTTCTCGTAGGCTTTCCCACTCGACCATGGTAACCCTGGAAGAAGTTTTTAAGCGCTCAAAACCTACGCCCAGACATCCAGGTGATATTGGCCAGTTTAAGTGCGACTTCTCGGACGCTAATCCACTCGACCATGGTAACCCTGGAAAAAATATTTGAACGTTCAAAACCTACGTCGAGACATCCAGGCTCACAGACTCACCCCATAACAGTTACACATTACTGGGCATGATTTTATTCAGTGAAGACCTGGGCCCACAAACTCACCCCATTATTACAACACTATTATGGGCATGATCTTGGTCGACTTAAGTGTGACTTTTCGTAGGCTTTCCCACTCGACCATGGTAACCCTGGAACAAATAGTTGAGCGTTCAAAACCTACGTCCAGACATCCAGGCTCACAGATTAACCCCATAACAGCTACACATTACTGCGTATGACTTTATTCAATAAAGGCCTGGGACCAGAAACTCAACCCATTACTATAACACTTTTTTGGGGATGATCTTGGCGGGGTTAAGTGTGACTTCTCGTAGGCTTTCTTACTCAACCATGGTAACCCTGGAAGAAATTTTTAAGCGTTCAAAACCTAAGTCCAGACATCCAAGCGCACAGACTAACCCCTTAACAATAACACATTACTGGGCATGATTTTATTCAGTAAGGGCCCTGTATTACAGTTTTCTTTAAGGCCTGGGCACACAGACTCACCCCATTACTGTAACACTTTTATGGGCATGATCTTGGCCGGGTTAAGTGCGACTTCTCAGACGCTTTCCCATTCGACCATGGTAAACCTGGAGGAATTTTTTAAGTCCACACATCCAAGCGCTTCATCCAGGTAATATTGGCCGTGTTACGTGAGTCTTCTCGTACACTTTCCCACTCGACCACCATGGTAAGCCTGTAGGAAATTTTGCCGTTTAAAACCTAAATCCAGACATCCAGCCGATATTGGCCGAGTTAGGTGCGACTTCTTGGATGACTTTTTCACTCGATCCCCACCACCCTGGATGAAATTTTTAAGCATTCAAAACCTAACCCCAGACATCCAGGCGCTTTATCCAGCCGATCTTGGCCGGTTAAGTTCGACTTTTGGGCGCTTTTCCACTCGACCATGGAAGCTATGGAGGAAATTTTTAAGCGTTCAAAATCTAAGTACAGACATCCAGGCGCTTCATCCAGCCGATCTTGGCTCTGATAGGTGCTCATTCTTGGACGTTTTCCCACTCTAACACCGCCACCCTGAAGAAAATTTTTAAACGTTTCAAACCTAAGTCCAGACTTCAGTCGTTAACTTCAGGCCAGGTGTGTGTGCCCGATGAAACCAACTATATCCCAGCAAGCTAACAGTTGTTTGTTGACTCACTAGTATGTTTATCAGTATCAGTGTGTGTGAGGCCCGAGAGCTACAGATCTCCATCCTGTAGATGGAGGAGAACACAACCTTCTCATGTTAAACCCAACTAAAACCGTTTCCTGTTCTGTTCTCATTGTACAGTATGTGCCGTGTTTCAGTGTCTGAGTCTCTTAACTTGTGATGTGTCTGCTTCTCTTTGTAGGACACGTAGTGTTCATGTCTTCAAAAGCTTCTTGGTTAGCCACATGCCCCTCGTGATTTCGCTGATGAAGCTATTTCCAGACAATGGTCACCTGTCCAGAGAAGAGAGGCGTTTCATCTCCTGTCCAGAACCGTGCACACATGATCACTGAAGAGGAAGTGGAAAGTCAACCAATCAAAATGAGCTTCACTGTAAATAAATGAACATAATGGAGTACTACTAAAGCTGATTTAGATGAATCATTGATAGTTCATGTTGTTTTAGCATCTCAGAAATATCCACCTTGATTTTTTTCTCATTTATTTTTTAAACATAGGAATAACTTTCATACGTTAGCTTCATATTTTACATGTTAGCTCAGTTTGAATAAAATCATGCTTGATTTAAATCATCCGTCATTCTTGGCCCCATTTCACTCTATAATATGAAGGTCAAATGATTACGAATGATTTAAGAACAAATGAATATAAAAAAAACTGAAAGACAACACAAGTATGTTTGATCTCTTGAAGAAGCATGCACACACACACACACACACACACACACATATATACACTCTCACTCTCACACACACACACAGGTTGCTACAACATACATTTTTATTTTATGTATGTTTGTATAAATAGTAAATAAACTGTTTAATAAGAATAATATTAGTAGAATTTTTTTCCAGGGTTAAAAAACACATGGTTGACTCTTTATACAGGGTCACATGATTGATTCAGTACATCCTCAAAACGACATTCAATCAAAAATGGGTGACCCTGATGAACTTAAAGCCTGATTAATTATACAGTTGTGGCCAAAAGTTTTGAGAATGACACAAATATTAGTTTTCACAAAGTTTGCTGCTAAACTGCTTTTAGATCTTTGTTTCAGTTGTTTCTGTGATGTACTGAAGTGTAATTACAAGCACTTCATACGTTTCAAAGGCTTTTATCGACAATTACATGGCATTTATGCAAAGAGTCATTATTTGCTGTGTTGGCCCTTCTTTTTCAGGACCTCTGCAATTCGACTGAGCATGCTCTCAATCAACTTCTGGGCCAAATCCTGACTGATAGCAACCCATTCTTTCATAATCACTTCTTGGAGTTTGTCATAAGTAGTGGGTTTTTGTTTGTCCACCCGCCTCTTGAGGATTGACCACAAGTTCTCAATGGGATTAAGATCTGGGGAGTTTCCAGGCCATGGAGCCAAAATTTCAACGTTTTGGTCCCCGAGCCACTTAGTTATCACTTTTGCCTTATTGGCACGGTGCTCCATCGTGCTGAAAAATGCATTGTTCTTCACCAAACTGTTGTTGGATTGTTGGAAGAAGTTGCTGTTGGAGGGTGTTTTGGTACCGTTCTTTATTCATGGCTGTATTTTTGGGCAAAATTGTGAGTGAGCTCACTCCCTTGGATGAGAAGCAACCTCTCACATGAATGGTCTCAGGATGCTTTACTGTTGGCATGACACAGGACTGATGGTAGCGCTCACCTTTTCTTCTCCGGACAAGCCTTTTTACAGATGCCCCAAACAATCGGAAAGGGGCTTCATCGGAGAATATGACTTTGCCCCAGTCCTCAGCAGTCCATTCACCATACTTTTTGCAAAAGATCAGTCTTCCCTGATGTTTTTTTGGAGAGAAGTGAATTCTTTGCTGTCCTTCTTGACACCAGGCCATCTTCCAAAAGTCTTGGCCTCACTGTGCGTGTAGATGCGCTCACACCTGCCTGCTGCCATTCCTGAGAAAGCTCTGCACTGGTGGCACTCCGATCCTGCAGCTGAATTCTCTTTAGGAGACGATTCTGGCGCTTGCTGGACTTTCTTGGACGCCCTGAAGCCTTCTTAATAAGAATTGAACCTCTTTCCTTGAAGTTCTTGATGAGTCTATAAATTGTTGATTTAGGTGCAATCTTAGTAGCCACAATATCCTTGCCTGTGAAGCCATTTTTATGCAAGCATCACCCTCCTTTTAACATGTCAAGTCCGTCATTCTAACCAAATCAGCCTGACATAATGATCTCCAGCCTTGTGCTCGTCAACATTCTCACCTGAGTTAACAAGACGTTTACTGAAATGATCTCAGCAGGTCGTTTAATGACAGCAATGAAATGCAGTGGAAAGTTTTTTTTTCAGGTTTAAGTTCATTTTCATGGCAAAGAAGGACTATGCAATCCATCTGATCACTCTTCATAACATTCTGGAGTATATGCAAATTGCTATTACAAAAACTTAAGCAGCAACTTTTGCAATTTCCAATATTTATGTCATTCTCAAAACCTTTGGCCACAACTGTACATATACTGTTGATACACATTTTTTTCATAAACTCCAATTTTCTATTAATACACAATTGCAAACCTTTCCAAAACAATCTTGAGTAAATGAGAAAAGAAAGATGCTAAATAGTTTTCTTTTGTTTACCAAAGTTGACAGCTATACGAAATGTTAAGCTTAAATATTCCCAAATGTAATAAATTCTATAAAGTAGTTTGTAAGACACTTCCTTCATTTTGATACATTTATTTGGCAGTATTCATTCTTTAACACAAGAGATATAACCAAATAAAGAAGAGCAAAGGACACAGAACAAAGAGCATTATTAATTAGTATTAATTAATATATTGTTGTCTTAAAACAAATACAGTTTTTCAAATGTGCACACTTTAGGAAAAAAAAATGCTAATTCTCCTGGTTTCACAGGTGATTGGATTTTCTGAGGAAATCCTGTATACGACAACAATTACCCATTGAAATGAACTAATTTACTTGCATCTTACTAAAAGAATACCTCCTTTGAGCCAACGATAAAATAAAGATCTGTTTTTAAATACTATGCCCTTGTTATTTCATATGAAATAGTTGTGGGGTGAAAAATGGTGAAAAGAGCTTGTCTGTGAAAACCGGCCAATTTAGCAGGAATTTTGTCAACAGAAAAATTATGTTCCAATAAAAATCTATGCTTCCAAGAAAATTAAATATATCCTTAGGGAAGGCATTCCGAGGATTTTAATAAGAAATTATGAATAAAATAAATAAAACTAATGAATCACTGTATCAAGGTTATAGCAGGTTCACTGTATAGCAGGTTTACGCACAGGTTTGATGACGCACCGAAGATACTGAAAGCTGATTGGCCTCCTGACAGTGATCGGTTAAATACGCGGGAAAATAGCGCGTTCAGTTTAGTCAGAGATCATAGTAACTTCTCTGATTTATATAGTAATTTATACATTTATTAATAAATCTCGCTATATAATAATGAAAAGTGCATAAGATTCAACGCTTCCGATAAAAGCGTACGCTCGCGCTGTTGTACTCACGCACGCGACGTCACGCGCACCATGTATCACGTGAACTATAGTTTCTATGGCGACGCGTGTTATGACGTGAATTCTACACATAAACAGTCAAACCCATCGATATCTGTTTGTTGAGAGACGAGGCGATTTCAGAGACTTTCGGAGATTATTTCCTGACACTGTGATTTTCGACGCAGTTCAGAGCGAGAGGAGACTTTTATTTTAGGAGATCGGAGGATATTTCCTTTGAGTACAGTTTGAAGGAAGTTTTTTTATTCTCTTCTTATTTCTCTTCTTATTTATTTCTCTCATTCTTTCTCTCTTTCTTTCTTTCTTTCTTTCTTCAGCTAATTATTATTTTTTTTATTTACTGTATTTCGTGGAGTTGGAGAGATTGTCAGCCGCTCTTATGAGTGAAAGACAAGGTGAGTGTTTTGTTTGTTATTGCTATTTTATGATATGATGTTGTACAATGTTTAACTGAATTAATGTGAAGATATGCCTTTAATTTTCTATTCAAGCGCAAATAGAAGTAAAAGCAATTGGTGCTTGGTTATGATAAAGGTTACTAATAGAGGCTGTAAGTGTCTGATGTGTGAAATATTGCAGCTTCGGGCCGCTTCAGATCCAGTAGTGCTGCTGTCTCTCAGGCGGCTGCTCAGGAGGTTGGGAGACGCGGCTCTGGTGACGACGCTCAGGAACCGCTGACCAACCCAAACCTGCCTCTGAGCCAAGAGCTGCCTGGGTACATCGCTCCTCTGCCGTCAGAGTTGGCCGTTTCTGTGTCCGTGTCTCACGGGAAGAGGAAGCGGCAGAGCAGCAGCCAGGAGGATGAGGGTCCGTCCCCCTCATACAGAAGAGCTGCCAAACGCTCCCGCAGAGGTCAGAGTGCACTGAGATTAAACACCTCACCACTCACTAAACGAGTCGTCACTGAAGACGTTACAGTAAGGTCCCGTTTAAAGAGGTTTCTTGTGATCTTGTGTGTTGCAGAAGCGTATGTCAAGGGCCCATTGCTGGGGCGAGGTGGATTCGGCTCGGTGTATGCTGGGACCCGCAGGTCTGACGGACTGCCAGTAAGACTTCCTCTCACCTCCCTCGTTAGAAATGTTGCCGTCAGTGAACGTGGTCTGTGATAATTAGTCAGCGTGGTCTTCATCTGTCTACAGGTTGCCATCAAGCACGTCTGTAAAAGAGGAACACCGAGACTGAAAGTCGTGAGTTCAGAGTGAATCTGTTGCTCTGCTTGCTCTGATTGAGCGCTGGATATAACGCAGCGTTCGTCCTGCAGGAAGGTCAGGATCAGCTGCCGCTGGAGGTGGCGTTGATGAGTCTGGTCAATTCGGCTCCTGCCTGCCCCAACGTCCTGCAGCTGCTGGAGTGGTTAGACTTTCCCAGACGCTACACCTTGATCCTGGAGCGTCCCGTTCCTTGCCAAGATCTGGACACTTTCTGCAAACAGAACGGACGCCTGGAGGAGAGTCTGGCCAAGAAAGTGCTGCTGCAGCTGGTCACGGCGCTGAAACACTGCGAGAGCCGCTGAGTCCTGCACCGGGACGTCAAACCGAGAACCTGCTGATCTCCACAGAGTCACCGACATCAAGCTGCTGGACTTCGCTGTGGAGATCTGCTGAAAGACTCGGCCTACAGACACTTTGCAGGTGGGTTTGATCTCACTGCGGTGATCTGTGTTTGTTTGTGGAGCCTCTTCAGGTGACGTCTGGGGTCTTGTTGTGTCTCTCAGGCACTCTTCAGTACGCCCCTCCTGAGTGGTTTCGCGGCAGCGCTATCACGCAGGACCGCTCACGGTTTGGTCGGTCGGGGTGACGATCTACAACATCTTGTGCGGCTGTTTCCCCTTCAGAGGCACGTTGAGGGTCACCTCCAGAAGCAGACTGCGCTTCCCTAGAGAGCTGTCCACAGGCAAGAGACAGAGGTCACGTCCAGATCCAGGTGAAGCGTGTGCTTCTGTCTTCCTGAACACTGTGTTGTGTGTAACAGAGTGCCGCCAGCTGATTGGCTGGTGTCTCAGTGCATCGGCGCCAGACCGCCCACTTTAGAGGACATTGAGTGCCACCCCTGGTTACACTGAGCAGGTGGCCAGAGACACACACTTATCTGACTCACAGCAGTCACGGCTGGATTGTCTCGTTAGGATCAGACTAGATTAATGCTTCTGATTGTTTGTATAGGGTGAGCAGGAGTGACACAGGAAGTGCAGGAACGGCTTCCTGGTCGCCTCCAGAAAGAGCAGAGGATCATGGGCTGATGGTGAAGGGTTCGGATCCTCTGCTCCAGTCGGTGAAGATCTCTGTGTGGATGCTGCAGGAGTCTGAACACACAGCAGCAGCTGAAACCACCCACAGATCAATATGTGTAGCTTCTCCACAATAAAGTGTAAATATGTATATAACAGGAGTTGTACATCTCGCTGTATCACAGTAGTATTACTTTTTTGTAATCAGGACAGGAAAAAGGACCAAAAATAAGAAAGAAATCAGAAGAAAAATCTCTTAGTGATTCAAATTAATAGAAGGTGATGCATAGAATGTAAATTGCAAAAACAAATATATAAATAAAGCCATTTTTATGCTTAAAGGAAAAAAATAATGGTGACCCAAAACCATTGTTCCATAATACGTTTTTCAAAATATCCTCCTTTGTTTTCGGGAGAACAAAGAAATTCATACAAGTTTGGAACTACTTGAGGATGAGTAAATGATAACAAAATCTTACGTGTTGGGTAAAATTCCTTTAAACAGTAATATTTTCGTTTGCCTTACCGTGGTGCTTTAACTGTGGCAGTGGGGCTGCACAACATCTGTGCAAATTATCAGGGTAAAGAAATTAACCAAATAAATAGAAATAAACAAGCTAAAATATTTAGTTCAATACGTCCTGCAACTGGTTTTGCACATACAGTAGAATGCAAATTGCCTAGAAAGACATATTTTAACAGTTATTTATATTATTTAACAGAAATTACTTGATTTATAGTTTGGATTCATAACAACGTAAATTAGTCGTTTCAGGCTCACTGATTCAAAGAAAACTAATTTTCTGGTTGACCAGAAGCTGAATACAAAGTATTTATTCAGTAAATAATAATCAGTGAACCATATTCCTTTTAACATACCTACAAACATTGAGTTAGACAACATTTGACAGTCCACTTTAGGCATTCCACGATCAGTAAGCAACTTTTCAGCTACATGTCATTAGAGTTTTAGTAAACTGTCTGTTTAATAACCTCTTATTAGTTAATAGATGGCAAGTATTAAGGTATTAAACATATTCTTAATAAAAACAGAGAAATATATGCTATTAATAGCTGTAAAATTAGCCCATTTTGTTTCAATATAGGATTGCGGAAATGAGTACAACCTAGATTTAATTCAACAAGGTGTGATATTTTAGTACTTAATATGTCCTCCATAACTCTATGTATATACTGAATGTAAAATTGTATTACAAACTGTTACATCTGTCCTGTTTAACTCCTTCTTAAATGACCTGGTCTTTAATGGGGAGAGTTTCTGGTTTGGGGAGAGTTGAGGTTTTGTATTATATCACACAGTGGTTGATAAAGCCTAACTCTCTCACGCCTTCAGCTCTCATACATCCCTACAGAAGAGCTTTACTACCCGGAAGTTCACTGTGGAAACCAGACACTTCTCACTGTATGCCTCCTCTTGTGACACCAGAACATTTTAGATGCTGTCAGATCTGAAATGATTAACTTGGTCTCATGAGACTAGAGCATGGATTCCCAGAAGCCCTCACTTACTTAAGCCAAGGGTCTTGGAAAAGGAGTTTATTGTGCTTTGGCCGCAGTGGATAGTTTGGGTGCGGACAAACAACCATGCATGGTGCTATTTTAAGATGTACAGTCACTCTTCTCATAGCGTTTACTGGCTCTGAGATGCTTTCTTACAAATGATTATTTCGGGGGCTTTTTACAAGTCCATTGTTTTTGAATTTTTGAAAATGTTGCAGTATTTTTACATTGAAAACAAGAATTTGGTATTCCTTTTGCATTATTGTCCTCTTATAAGTTAAAAATAAATACCCTGGCAGTGTTCACTGTTCCAACAAAAACTACAAAAAAAATTAAAACCCGACGTTAACTTCAGGCCAGGTGTGTGTGCCCAATGAAACCACCTATATCCCAGCAAGCTAACAGTTGTTTGTTGACTCACTAGTATGTTTATCAGTATCAGTGTGTGTGAGGCCCGAGAGCTACAGATCTCCATCCTGTAGATGGAGGAGAACACAACCTTCTCATGTTGAACCCAACAAAACCGTTTCCTGTTCTGTTCTCATTGTACAGTATGTGCCGTGTTTCAGTGTCTGAGTCTCTTAACTTGTGATGTGTCTGCTTCTCTTTGTAGGACACGTAGTGTTCATGTCTTCAGAAGCTTCTTGGTGAGCCACATGCCCCTCGTGATCTCGCTGATGAAGGGATTTCTAGACAATGGTCACCTGTCCAGAGAAGAGAGGCGTTTCATCTCCTGTCCAGAACCGTGCACACATGATCACTGAAGAGGAAGTGGAAAGTCAACCAATCAAAATGAGCTTCACTGTAAATAAATGAACCTAATGGAGTACTACTAAAGCTGATTTAGATGAATCATTGATAGTTCATGCTGTTTTAGCATCTCAGAAATATCCACCTTGATTTTTTTCTCATTTATTTTTTAAACATAGGAATAACTTTCATACGTTAGCTTCATATTTTACATGTTAGCTCAGTTTGAATAAAATCATGCTTGATTTAAATCATCCGTCATCCTTTGCCCCATGTTTTCACTCTATAATATAAAGGTCAAATGATTACTGAATGATTCAAGAACAAATTAATATAAAAAAACTGAAAGACAACCCAAGTATATGTTTGATATCTTGAAGCACGCACGCACACACACACACACACACACACACACACACACATATATACACTCTCACACACACACAGGTTGCTACAACGTACATTTTTATTTTATTTATGTTTGTATAAATGGTAAATAAACTGTTTAATTAGAATAATATTAGTAGAATATTTTTTCCAGGGTTAAAAAACACATGGTTGATTCCTTATACAGGGTCACATGATTGATTCAGTACATCCTCAAAACGACATTCAATCAAAATGGGTGACCCTGATGAACTTAATCCTGATTAATTATACAGTTGTTGGCCAAAAGTTTTGAAAATGACACAATTATTAGTTTTTACAATGTTTGCTGTTAAACTGCTTTTAGATCTTTGTTTCAGTTGTTTCTGTGATGTACTGAAGTGTAATTACAAGCACTTCATACGTTTCAAAGGCTTTAATCGACAATTAAATGACATTTATGCAAAGAGTCATTATTTGCTGTGTTGGCCCTTCTTTTCAGGACCTCTGCAATTCGACTGAGCATGCTCTCAATCAACTTCTGGGCCAAATCCTGACTGATAGCAACCCATTCTTTCATAATCACTTCTTGGAGTTTGTCATAAGTAGTGGGTTTTTGTTTGTCTACCCGCCTCTTGAGGATTGACCACAAGTTCTCAATGGGATTAAGATCTGGGGAGTTTCCAGGCCATGGAGCCAAAATTTCAACGTTTTGGTCCCCGAACCACTTAGTTATCACTTTTGCCTTATTGGCACGGTGCTCCATCGTGCTGAAAAATGCATTGTTCTTCACCAAACTGTTGTTGGATTGTTGGAAGAACTGCTGTTGGAGGGTGTTTGGTACCGTTCTTTATTCATGGCTGTATTTTTGGGCAAATTTGTGAGTGAGCCCACTCCCTTGGATGAGAAGCAACCTCTCACATGAATGGTCTCAGGATGCTTTACTGTTGGCATGACACAGGACTGATGGTAGCGCTCACCTTTTCTCGGTGCAATCTTAGTAGCCACAATATCCTTGCCTGTGAAGCCATTTTTATGCAACGCAATGATGGCTGCACGTGTTACCATGGTTAACAATGGAAGAACGATGATTTCAAGCATCACCCTCCTTTTAACATGTCAAGTCTGTCATTCTAACCCAATCAGCCTGACATAATGATCTCCAGCCTTGTGCTCTTCAACATTCTCACCTGAGTTAACAAGACGTTTACTGAAATGATCTCAGCAGGTCGTTTAATGACAGCAATAAAATGCAGTGGAAAGTTTTTTTCAGGTTTAAGTTCATTTTCATGGCAAAGAAGGACTACGCAATCCATCTGATCACTCTTCATAACATTCTGGAGTATATGCAAATTGCTATTACAAAAACTTAAGCAGCAACTTTTCCAATTTCCAATATTTATGTCATTCTCAAAACCTTTGTCCACAACTGTACATATACTGTTGATACACATTTCTTTCATAAAATTTTCTATTAATACACAATTCCAAACCTTTCCATAACAATCTTGAGTAAATGAGAAAAGAAAGATGCTAAATAGTTTTCTTTTGTTTACCAAAGTTGACAGCTATACGAAATGTTAAGCTTAAATATTTCCAAATGTAATAAATTCTATAAAGTAGTTTGTAAGACACTTCCTTCATTTTGATAAAACATTTTTTTGGCAGTATTCATTCTTTAACACAAGAGATACAACCAAATAAAGAAGAGCAAAGGACACAGAACAAAGAGCATTTGTTAAAATCGTATTAATTAATATATTGTTGTCTTAAAACAAATACAGTGTGACTTCTTGGAGGCTTTTCCACTCAACCATGGTAACCCTGGAGGAAATTATTAACCACTTAAAACTTAAGTCCAGACATCCAGGCGCTTCATCTAGCCGGTCTTGGCTGTGATAAGTGGTACTTCTTGGTGTCTTTCCCACTCGACCATGGTAACCCTGGAGGAAACTTTTAAGCGTGTAAGCATCCATGTGCGACTTCTCGGACGACTTTTCACTCGACCCCACCATCCTGGTAAAATTTTTAAGCATTCAAAACCTAACACCAGAGATCCAGGTACTTCATCGAGGCAATCTTGTCCGAGTTAAGTTCAACTTTTTAGACGGTTTTTCACTCGACCATGGTAACCCTGGAAGAAATTTGTAAGCGTTTAAAACCTAAGTCCAAACATCCAGGAGCTTCGTCCAGCCAATATTGGCCACGTTAGGAGCAAATTCTGTGACAACCTTTTGACTCGACCCCCGCCACGCTCGATTAAATTTTTAAGCATTCAAAGCTTAAGCCCAGACATCCAGGCGCTTCATCCACGCGATATAGGCCGGGAAAAGTGCGAGATCTCATACACTTTTCCACTCGACCACAGTAACAATGGAAGAAAGGAAATTTGTAATCGTTCAAAACCTACACCCAGGCTCACAGACTAACCCCATATCTGTAACACATCACTGGGCATGATTTTATTTAGTAATGGCCCAGGAGTACAGTTTTCTTTAAGGCTTGGGCCCACAAACTCCCCCTGTTACGACCTTAGATGGAATTTTTGTCTAGGAATTTAAAAGGAGTAACATTGAGATGACCAAAAGAAGAAGCTTCAGGTAGAAGTGGCAAGAGAAGCGCAAGACATCATATTTAGCTCCGCAAAAAGATTTATTGCTCCCAAAACCATGCTTATTTACAACATCTAAGGACACACGGTAACAAACAACATGAAATTATATACATAATCAAGACAAGCGGGAGAGGAACTGAAAGTAGCGCTAAAACAAATCAAAGAAATAAATATAACAAAAAGATCCCCACTGTCTCCGCCCAATCCTCTAAATAATCAATCAATCAATCAATCAATCATTTTTATTTATATAGCGCTTTTAACAACACAGGTTGCATCAAAGCACTGTACAGTATAATGACAGGGATATATAGTGACGAGAGTGACCAATTTCTTATTAAATGCAGAGACGGTCTCTGTAGTCAATTCAACGATAGTCACTAGAAGTTAAGTGTCCCCAACCAAGCAAGCCAGAGGTGACAGCGGCAAGGAAACAAAACCCCATGCATACAGAATGGAGAAAAAAAAAACCTTGGGAGAAACCAGACTCAGTTGGGGTCAGTTCTCCTCTGACCGGACGCCCAGCACTTAACCTCCAGTTCAATTTTAAACGCAGCTGTGTCAGGTAGTGTAAATGACTTAGTGTGTGCGTGTGTTTGTGTGCATCAGGATCTGGTGATCTGTCGACGGGCGCATCTAGGTTTTCTGGTCTCTGATGAACATAATCTCTGGGTGCTGATCCACCATCTAGTCTGGATACAAACTGTGAAAACAGATTGAGAAAGAAACAGGACTAATATTAGCGTCGATGCCATTCTTTTTACGATGTCACAAGTACATCGTATTTTAGGAGTAGTGTTCCCGGTTCCAGCAAATCTGAGTAATGCAGCCTAAAAATCCTTTAACGGATTTGAATAATAAAAGGTGTGTTGGTGTGTTATGTGTAGGCTAAGTTAAAAGATGTGTCTTTAATCTAGATTTAAACTGGCAGAGTGTGTCTGCTTCCCAAACAGAGTTA